>NC_091467.1:14819560-14912060 GCF_027789765.1 Dendropsophus ebraccatus | reverse complement strand
AGGAGAAATCTCAGACTTTCCTTTATGACCTGATCTCTGTTTATAGTCTGTTTCTGGCTTTGGCTTCAAATCATTGGCATATAATCTGTCAGATAATCTAAGTTCTCAATTGCTGCTAAATTTGGGAAGCTACAAATCACTGTTCTACAACAAATAGACCTCATCCTCATCTCAAATGCCCCAAAGAAGCGAGAACAGACGGGGACCATCTTGAGACAAAGCAGACACACCCCTGAGGGTATACATAAAACAAGCTTATATTCTATGCCATAGATTTTTAACCTATCTAGGATATAAAGCTGACCATGTCCTGTCCCAGGATGCCAGACTGTAAACTCCCACGCCACAATACAATAGCACAGCGTCTATGTATACACCAATCACTCCGAGAGAATGAAAATAATTATATTTATATATATATATATATATATATATATATATATATATATATATATATATGTGTGTGACTCCGCTATTTTGTTTTTCAGACTCTGTAGAACAGGTGGGTACAAGATTAATAAATGATAATTCCCTCTCCTGCTTGTACAGACAGCATAAAATCTCCATCCAGCATTCCATTTGCTCGCAGTCTAATTAGACTCCAAGGAATTGCTTTTCCTTTCAAACTCATGTTTGGAAAAAAAAAAATTGCAGAAAGCGATTCAGAGTGAAATGCATCGAGAAGACCGCACGCTAAATGCTTCAACAAATTACAGTGTTAACTCCTGCAACACCAGTATCCGTAACGTAAAGAAAAAAAAAAAAAAAGAGAGAAGAAGAGGGGGAAGCATGGGGGGGGGGGTATGGGCCGGGAGCCAGATCCTATTCATAAGCAAATACACAGCACAATTGTTTTATTCATAATCCCGAAGTTAAACAAGTCCCAAAAGGTTGGCAGAAAAGAAAAATATCGCTCATCTACGGAACGGGCTAAAATAAATATAAGGGGGGGGGGGGAATAAATACAGATGTGCTGACCGTGTAATAACTGAGGGGTGGTAGAAACTTACCTTCTGTTAACCAGGTTTCTTGGAATTGGCTTAAATCCTGGAAGAGATCTGAAAAGAAAAAGGAAAGAAGAGTGAATCCAGAATCAATCCGGGTGTCAGGAATTGTTTGCATGTTAATACAGACACTCCCTTGGAGCGGTGTTTGCATTTAGGCCATTGTATCGCAATATACATTAACACGACTGATGTACAGAAACCCTGAGCTTTATACCATACAAAGGATTTCCCTATATATATGGAACTGGCAAGGCACAGTATAGACTCCTATAACTCAGCTACATATGTAGCAGAGCCGAGGCCGTCATAACGGTCTTGGCAAAACAACTCAATAACATACGCCTCTATAAACTAGACTGTGGTATAGGCTGGTGCCATTTAAAATTATAAATTAAATTTCTATTGAATGTGACAAATTTACGCTCAAAATATATAATAAATTAAACTCTAGGCAGTGAAATGCTTCAACAATGGAAGCTAAAGCAATGCACACAGAGTACTGTACATTCTTATAGAGAAAAAGATGACAATGTGTTACCGCAGACGTGCAAATATTTACCCCCCCCCCCCCTTTGTGTCCTTGACAAAAAGGTAAATGTTGACGTTACCTTCGGATTCTTGGGGCGGGAGATCTGCATCCATGAATTTTTTCCTGCCGGCCATACAGTATCGGTCTACGTCTCCATGCCCTTGAGGGTTCTACCCGAGAAGGAGAAGAAGAGAAAAAAAATTTAATCCAAAAAGTGACAACCGAAAACGATGTGGATCGCAACGTGAAGGTTTTCCTAAGCAATCAGGACAGGAAGCGAGAAGATCTTGTGACCATTAGAGAAAAGTTGTAGCAAGTAGATAGGAGGAGGAGGAGGAGAAGCAGGAGGAGGAAGAGCTGAAGACTCACATTTGTCAGGGTATAAGGCACTTGCTGATCCAGGTAACCTCTCATCCTATGGTCCATTTGTTAACTGTGTGTTGTCATGGAGGAACGGCAGTCTGCAAGGACAGGAAAGAGGAGGGGGAGAGGGAGAGAGAGAGGAGAGCATGAATGGAGAGCACAAACATGCATACATAATGAGACCCATTCACAAAAATGCATACAGGAGGGGGGAGGGGGAGGAGAGGGGGAGAGGGGTGTCTAGTCAAGGAAAGCTGTGGCCAATTAGCCAAGGATTTAAACCAATAGAACGGTATATACACATTGGCCAGATCAGAAACCAGCCAGCCAAACTCTGTATACATATATACCCATAACCCTCAGCTGTAATGTGGACAAAATACCAAAGTTTAGTTTAATACAGAAAGTTTAGGTTCACAAAAAAAAACTACCATATACATCACTATAAACCAGGGATGGGGAACCTTCGGCCCTCCAGCTGTTGCAAAACTACGATTCCCATCATGCCTGGACAGCCTTCGGCTGTCCAGGCATGATGGGAATCGTAGTTTTGCAACAGCTGGAGGGCCGAAGGTTCCCCATCCCGGCTATAAACCGATCCCTTATCGATAGTCGCCGCTACACACCATAACAAAAAACTTCTATAATATCGTCCCCTAACCCCCTTCATGGTGCCTACTTATCGGATTTCTAAATACATGGCACAAGTAGGCCGTGACCAGGGCACAGTTTACACTTTTTTATTTTTTTTAAGTTTTTGGAATTTTCAAATTTTTTGCAAAAATAAATAAAAAAAATAAAAATAAATTATATATATATATATATATATATATATATATATATATATATATATATATATATATATATATATACACACACACACACACTAAACGCCATGTGGTTAGAATTTTATTTTGTAAAAAAAAAAAAAAAAAAAATTGTGAGCGTACTTTACACAATTTTTTTTTTTTTTTTTTTTTTTTACAACCGTATCGTAATTTTTTTTCCCCCTTTAAAAAAGACAAAACGATCGTAATCAGGTATCCAGGGCGTCACGTCGTACGTACATCAAGTTGTTTATATAACCGATTTCCAGCGCATTCTATACATCTGAACCTCCGCTGTTATTTCCCAGTCCGTCCCAACAAAAACATATGGCTCACAACCCCCCTGGCCGCCTCTTCTCCTGCACAGATCAGATCAATCCCAGCACAGCAACCCTGCAGCTAATAGAAAAGTACCTGAAATCCCAGGAATCTCTCATTTCTGTAGGTTTTAGGAGGAGAAAAGAGCCACAATCCACTTCCCATGCATTGCCCAGGGTGTGTTCACCATGATCCTCCTCTCCCCTTCCACCCAGCAAATAAAAAAAACAACAAGATTGTGGACTAAGTTGCCATAAAGCGTTGGGATCCCTCACCTCAGTGCTCTGCGAGCTGCAGGAAGGTCTCAGTGGCTGAGGATTTGCTTTGCAGGAGAGGAATCACCAGGGAGGGGAGGGAATGGAGCCCTGCAGCCCCAGATTTAAAGTGCTGATTTGAAAGGACTTGTTTTTCTCGCAGCTCAGACAGTTGTTTGCCCAGGGGAGGCCGCGATTGGTGAGTTTCCTCTTTCATGGTCTCACATTTCCCCTTCTCTCCTTTTGTTTCATTGAGTTTTTTTGTGAATGAAAGCCAGCCTGAGAGGCGAGAGCCAATCAGAGCGCTCGCCGCCCAGCCCCGCCCAGCCAATGGAAGGAGGGGAGGGAACAGGCAGCCAATCAGGGGCGGAGCTGGTCAGAGTTCCATTCAGAACTCTGGCACTCATTCATAAATTGGAGAACAGAGCGGACTTCATTCATGGAGGAGGAGGGGGAGGAGGCTGCAGAGCATGGAGCAGGACTTACAGGAAGCTCACTCACCACAGACGACAGGCTTCCCTGTCATGTCAACAATCTGTGAACAGGGACATGTGCACTATGGGCAGATATCTTACACAGAAAGATGTGAAGCCAAAGCCAGAAACAGACTATAAACAGATCAGGTCATAAAGGAAAGATTTTTTTTCCTCTTTTCAAATCCATTCCTGGCTTTGGCTTCAAATCTTTGGAAGATAATCTGTGCAAATTGACCCATAGAGACAATAAAGTTTGTGTTGCCTGTTGTAAATTATATATATATATTATATATATATATATATATATATATATATATATATATATATATATATATATATATATATATATATATATATATATATATATATATATATATATATATATATATATATATATATATATATATATATATATATTATATATATATATATATTATATATATATATATATGTCACCCCCATATGATCATGATAAACCCCTTTAATCTAGAACTACCACCTATAGATCAATACTGTGACTTTCCTATAGAGGTGGACAGGGCTGTTTGCTTATAGAACACAAGGCAGGGTTCACACACACAAAAGATGTAAGGGTTTCCTTTACAATGGCTGTTGCAAACTACAACTCCCATCATGCCTGGACAGCCAAAGCTAAAGCTTTGGCTGTCCAGGCATGATGGGAGTTGTAGTTTAGCAACAGCTGGAGGGCCAAGGTTCCCTACCCCTGCATCCTTAAACTGTCCAGATGTTGCTAAACAAATTTCCTGCATACTTTGGCTGTCTGGGCATGCTGGGAGTTGTAGTTTTCCAGCAACAGGTTGAGGTGCATTGCATTATAGTATATTTGTGTCACTTTCACTCCTGGTTGTCGCTACTACAAATACTGTGTTTACCCGGCATAGGGTCACGTTCACATTTACTTCTATTAAAAAGCTGCTGTATGTCCTGCAGGAAGTGGTGTATTTTTTCCAGTCTGACACAGTGCTCTCTGCTACCACCTTTCTCCATGTCAGGAACTGTCCAGAGCAGCAGCAAATCCCCATAGAAAACTTATCCTGCTCTGGACAGAGGTGGCAGCAGAGAGCGCTGTCAGACTGGAAAGAATACACAACTACCCACAGGACATACAGCAGCTGATAAGTACTGGAAGACTGGAGATTTATTTATTTTTTTTTAAAAAAGGAAGTAAATTACAAGTCTATGGCTCTTGCTGGGACTAGTTGATTTGAAAGATTTTCTTGGGTGAACTACCCCTCAATTCCATTAAAGTAAATGGAGATTAATTGCAACCACCACCTAAACTGGAGAAGAGGGGGAAAGGTGGCCATGTTTTTGTAGCCCTGGTTAACCCTTTTAAGGGCCTGCCCCTTGACCTGCAGCACTGCACACGTGCGCCTGTTTTGGCCATACAGACCCTACCCATATGGAGGCATGGTAGATTTGTCAGGGTCTTTATGGGATCAGTGCATGCAGTGGCGGTCTTTGGCACCAAGCACCCCAAGCGATTGCTTGGGGCCCCCAACATCCAGGGGGGCCCCTACGCCCGCTCTTGTGCTCAAGACTGCTGGACAGGGCTGCTGCCCCGCTCACTGCTGCCATCTGAACTGTAATTATGAGCACTCGGAATGAGCGCTCATAGTTACATGCAGCAGCACTGACAGGGCGGGAGACATTGGCTCCCTTCCTGTCAGTCACTCTTGTGGCCGCAGGAAGGGTTTTCCCTGCAGTCACAAGTGGCCGCTCTGTCCTTGTGGTGCCGGCGCTCCAGTGACATCACTGGAGCATCGACGCCAGGACAAGGAGAGTGTGGCCTCTTGTGATTGCAGGGAAAACCCTTCCTGCAGCCACAAGAGTGAAGAGAAGAGGAGACGCCCGGACCCAGGTGAGTATAAGTGTTTGTTTTATTGTGTTATATACTATATGGGAGGGGGAGCACACAGGGGTCTGTTTAACTGGGGGAGCGCACATCGGGGGTCTATATAAATGGGGGGAGCACACAGGGGCTATAGACTACTGGGGCTTCACAGAGGGGTCTATATACTACTGGGGCAGCACACAGGGGGTCTATATACTACTTGGGGCAGCAGAATGGGGTCTATATACAACTTGGAGAGCACACAGGAGGTCTATATCCAAGTGGGGGAGCACACAGGGGGGGCTATATACTACTGGGGGAGCACACAGGGGTCTATATACTACTGGTGGGGCACACAGGGGGTCTATATATTACTGGGGGAACATACAGGGGGTCTATATACTACTTGTGAGGCACACAGGTTGTCTATATATAACTGGTGAGCACACAGGGCTCTGTATACTACTGGGGCAGCACACAAGGGGTCTATATAATACTGGTGGGGCACACAGGGGTCTATATACTACTGGTGGGGCACACAGGGGGTCTATATATTACTGGGGGAACATACAGGGGGTCTATATACTACTTGTGAGGCACACAGGTTGTCTATATATAACTGGTGAGCACACAGGGCTCTGTATACTACTGGGGCAGCACACAAGGGGTCTATATAATACTGGTGGGGCACACAGGGGGTCTATATACTACTGGGGGAACCACACATGCCCCTGAGCGCATGTATGCAGATCCATAAACTGGAGAGAAAGACCACTAAATTGTTATGATCAATTTCTCATTGCTAGCTAAGAAAAATCTACATGGCAATGCTGCGCACTGGTGTGGGTTTTGCCTGTGTGCACATGCCTCAAAGGCTTCTTTATACACACTCTGGCGGAGATTTATCAAACTGGTGTAAAGTGAAACTGGCCCAGTTGCCCCTAGCAACCAATCAGATTCCACCTTTCATTTTCCAAAGAGTCTGTGAGGAATGAAAGGTGGAATCTGATTGGTTGCTAGGGGCAACTGAGCCAGTTTGATAAATCTCCCCCTTTAGGTCAAACTGCAGGGATCAGCGATTAGACAGCAACAGAAACATCACCACTCCTGTTTTCACTTTGGTTGTGTGGTTGTGCAGTTGCGTTGAAGTGAACAGAGCTGATTTGTAATACCACACACAACCTGAGGACAGGGGTGGTGCTGTTTTTGCAAGAAAATTATAAAATACATTAATGCACACTTTGGTAGTAACAAAAAGACCAGGAGACCCCATGATTTGGAATAGTAGGGGTCCCAGTTATCAAATAACTTCCCCCCCATAGTATAATAATTACTAGAGATGAGCGAACCTGGAGCATGCTGGAGTCCATCCGAACACGAACGATCGGCATTTGATTAGCGGTGGCTGCTGAAGTTGGATAAAGCCCTAAGGCCATGTGGAAAACATGGATACAGCCAATGACTATATCCATGTTTTCCAGACAACCTTAGAGCTTTATCCAAGTTCAGCAGCCACCGCTAATCAAATGCCGATCGTTCGTGTTCGGATCAACCCGAACCCGGTTCGCTCATCTCTAATAAATTACCCATCAGCTGCAGAGTAGTGAGTTTAAAGGGGTATTCCACTCAAAACATAACTTTTCATATGTTGCTGCCCATGGTGTGACTAACAATTAATTCCATACTTCATATCTATTCCGTCTCCTTCCTCCAGTTCTGAGCTGCCACTTTCTGCTGAAAACACAAATCTGTGTATGAGCTTTTCTCTGCCTCTCCCTCCCCCCCCCCCCCCTTCCTTCTGAGACGCCTAATGTAAACAAGTTCCTATCTGCAACTAAGTAATGCTGGGAGGATTAATCACACCGAGTTCATCAGCCCCTTGAGCTCAGAAAAGCCCTCCCGGCATTACAAAGAATCTAAAGAGTTGCAGATGCAGCCGTCATCAGCCGTCTCAGAAGGGAGGGGGGAGGAGGGGGGAGATCGAAAAGCTCACATACAGATTTTTATTTTTTCAGCAGAAAGCAGCAACTCAGAACTGGGGGAAGGAGACTGAATAGATAAGAACAAGTATGGAAGGAATTGTTAGTCTCACCAGCTAATCTTGAGAGGTTAGCTTCGCCCCCGTTGTTAAAGTCTGGGTCTCATACTACCAAACCTGACACTTGCTGGCTTGTTTGGCATAAGGCGGTCTTCATCTATCCTCTGATTCTAACCATATGAGTCTTCTTCACGCAAAATGCCCACTTCTCACAACAAAACCGTTAACTTCTCTATCACACTGAAGAGTATTCAAGTTTTTTAAAGCGAATGTACTATCAGGTACATTCACTTTAAGATTTATACATCAATTAACTGGCACCGGCATGGGGATGCCGATGCCGCAGTCTTTTTTTTTTTTTTTTTTTTTAACTGTTGCCTGGTTCCCACGCCGCTCTTTTTCAGTCAACGGCCTGGAGGCGGGCCAGTCTGCCCAAAGTGGGAGGAAACCCCCTCCCCTCTATGATCCAATTCCATTGATTCTAATAGAGCCGTGTCATAGAGGGGAGGGGGTTTCCTCCCACTAGGGGCAGGCTGGCCCACCTCCGGTGCTTTAAACCAGGCCGTTTACGGGAAAAGACTGGTGCCAAGGGTAGGAACCGGGCGGCAGTTAAAAAAAAAAAAAAAAAAAAAAAAAGGACCGCGGCACTGGTATCCCCAGGCCGGTGCCAGTCTATTGATGTATAAATTTTAAAGCAAACGTAGCATCAGGTACTGTACATTGCTTTAA
Organism: Dendropsophus ebraccatus; assembly: GCF_027789765.1. Taxonomy (NCBI): domain Eukaryota; kingdom Metazoa; phylum Chordata; class Amphibia; order Anura; family Hylidae; genus Dendropsophus; species Dendropsophus ebraccatus. The sequence continues at coordinate 14,903,664 of NC_091467.1, read as the reverse complement.
GTGCTGTGTGTGCCAGTGTGTCCGGGGGTGGGCATCACCACTACTTTCCACCATGAGACGTGCCTAAGTAAAACACCTGCTGCAACCACCGGGATTGATGATTGATGGTAGTCAGGGAGGACTGGAAAGACCCCATACTCCTTGGATGTGGCAGGGTTTTTTCCGCACCATATGTTAACACAAGTGTATTACATGCAACAGCTGCCAGTTAAGGTCAATCGAGTGCAATAATGCACATGTGCTAGACTGGTGTGAAACTGCTCCTAGGTAGCTGTATCCTTGTGGGGTGTGAAGAGACCAATGCATGCGTCCATGTGGAAAAGCAGGTCTACCAGCTTATGCCTACAAAGGAGGCTACCCTTAGGGTGAAAGCGGAATGTGGCCAGGATATTAAGAGTGAAAGGTTTATCCAGCGCTACAAAAACATGGCCACTTTCTTCCAGAGACAGCACCAGCACCAGAGTTTGCAATTGAGCTCCATTCACTTCAATGGAACTGAGTTGCAAAACCTGCACCTAAACTGGAGAAAAGAGTGGCGCTCTCTCTCTGGAAGAAAGTGGCCATGTTTTTGTAGCATGGGATAACCCCTTGAAGCTTACAAGTCACAGGAATATGCTACATATTTGGCATAGCACATTTTTTTTTACACATTGTGGAAGATCAGACCATGTATCACCTTGTCCTCAGAGTTATCCAATGGTGTTGGCAGTTTGGAACCTGCATTACTGCTGACAGATTCCCTTTAAGCCATGCTATAGTCATAGGCGATTAATTAAAAATAAATAAATTGAGCCTGTATTTTGCATTTGGGCCATTTCTGGCCGTATTCTTAAAGAAAAAAAAATAAATAAAGAGAAAATGGAGATAAAGATCTCTCATATATATATATATATATATATATATATATATATATCTTTTTTTTTGGGGGGGGGCTGTTTACAAAAACTAAAAGCAATTTTAGCATTGAAAGAGAAGTCTGGCAAATTTTTTTTATTAAAGTATTGTATTTCCCCCCAAAAGTTATACAAATCACCAATATACACTTATTACGGGAATTGCTTATAAAGTGTTTTTTTTCCTGCACTTACTGCTGCATCAAGGCTTCACTTCCTGGATAACATGGTGATGTCACTTCCTGGAAAACATGGTGATGTCACAAATCGACTACCAGAGCTGTGCGGGCTGTGGCTGCTGAAGAGGATGATGGCAGAGGACACAGGGCACTGGAGGGACACTGAGCATCCCTCTGCCATCATCCTCTCCAGCAGCCACAGCCCGCACAGCTCTGGTAGTCGATTTGTGACATCACCATTTTATCCCGGAAGTGACATCACCAGGTTATCCAGGAAGTGAAGCATTGATGCAGTAGTAAGTGCAGGCAAAAAGCACTTTATAAGCATTTCCAGTAATAAGTGTATATTGGTAATTTGTATAACTTTTGGGGGGCAATACTTAAGGAGAATAAAATTTTTTATTAATGTTTAAACCATATTTTAAAAAAAAAAAAAAAAAAAAAAAAAAAAAAAAAAAAAAAAAAAAAAACAGCCTTTAAGGAAAACTATCAGCATGTTTGTGCATGTGAACCTGCTGATAGTTCCCGGTAGCCACTCATCTCCTCTTTCTAGTGTTGCTCTTCTCACTCTTGTAAGTTCTGCCATTTATGTTAAAGGTGACCTGTCACCCCACGTGCCAGGGTGACAGGCTCCAAACCCCAGTTAGATCCCCTTATACGTACCTCATCCCGCCGAGTACCGCTCCCGGAGCCGATCCCGGGACGGCGCGCACGGCTGTGGAGAGAGGTCCAACGTCCATAGAGAATGACTAGAGCTGTGCGCGCCAGCTTCTGACCGGGATATCTCCGTCCCGGGACCGGCTCCGGCAGCGGGACTCGGCAGGATGAGGTACATATAAGGGGATCCAACTGGGGTCGGGAGCCTGTCACCCCGGCACGGGGGGTGACAGGTTCTCTTTAAAATCAATCCCATAAAAATATGCTAATAAACTGTTAAAAGTGACTCTGTACCCACAATCTGTCCCCCCCCCCCCAAAACCACTTGTATCCTAGGATGGCAGGTGATGCAGTTATTGTCCTAAAAAACAACTTTTATGATGCGTTCACACCTACAGGATCTGCAGCTGATTTTCTGCAGCAGATTTCATTTAAATAACTGAACACCGCATCAAATCTGCTGCAGATCTGCTGCAGATCCTGTAGGTGTGAACGCACCCTTAAACTTGCAGCCCTGTGCCCAACGAGCATGGCTTGGAGTATCTGTGCACCACCCCTATGTCCCTCCTCTTCACCATTTTTCCTATTCCTCTGCAGTGAACATTGCACAGGTGCCTTAACAATCCAGCCCATGTGCTGTGCTGACACAGGTGATGAATAGGAGAATACCTGCCTGAAGCATTCCTAATGATTAAGGCGGGGAGGAGGGACAGAGAGGGTGCGCCAGCCTAATGCATACATAATCTAGGCCACGGCCGTTGGGCACAGGGCTGCAAGTTTAAAAATTGTTTTTTTTTTTAAATAATAATTGCATCACCTGCCCAACGGACCCCAGGACAGATCTTGGATTAAAAGCAGCTATCCGAAGGTACAAGTGGTTGGGGAAGGGGGGGCTCAGATTGCGGGTACAGTCACTTTAAGGCCTTCCTTGGCCCCCAGTGCACTGTTCAGCCCGCCTGTTACCTTCGATGCTCACACCTACTTATGCATAGGCTGGAATATGCATCAGTAGACATGAGCATCTGAGCCAGTGGGCAGGCCAAATGTTGCACTGGGGCCCGAGAAACGCCCACAGTGCTCCTAAGGAGCTAATCTGCATAAAATTTATTTGTCCAAAAACGGTGGGACTTACAAGGGTGTAAAGAGCGACACTGGTAAGAGTTCAACCCTGCTGATGGTAAGCTTACCTATTCAATCCAATGAAAAAAAAATGCAGCTGTTTTTTGAGCCGTATAATGGCCATACGAATCAGGAGCTTCACTCTTTAGGTCTCCTTCAAGTGCTTTTATTACTTGTTGCGTTACTTCTTTGTTACGTCTGGAACGTGTTCGTAAAATGAAACCAACTACATGAAGGGAGCAGCTATTAAGATAACACCAGAAAACACGGAATTATACACTTGACTGATATGCAGGGAGAAACCACTAAGGATTATAAGGGTCCTATTACATGGGCCGATGGGGGCCCGATCCTAACTGTAAACGAGTGCCGATCTGCTAAATCAGCGTTCGTTTACTTACCTATTAGTCGGCCCGATAATCATTTAACAGGGGCTGCATGGATATAGTTACCGATGTCCTGGCAGCCCTGGCTTAAACTGTATATATCACCTATCCATGCTGCAGGGCTCCTCTTGCGGTCTGCATCTTCCCTGGTCCCATGCTGCAGCTTCAGAGTGGCCTGTCTAAGCTGAGACAGGCTACTCCGAAGCTGCAGCGCACAGGACCCGGGGAGAAGCAGACCGCAAGAGGAGCCCTGCAGCATGGATAGGTGATATATACAGTTTTCAAATAGTCAGCCGCCGGCCATGTATCGCTGTTACACGTAGCGATGCACAGTTTGTGCCCGACCATTACAGGTCCAATCCTATATCAACGATCAGCCGAGAATCGTTGTCATCGGCTGATCACTGTGTCTATTACAGGGAGTGATAATCTGCTGGATCTGGTTGATACGGCCGATCATCATTTCGTGTAATAGAGCCCTAACACTAGGCCCCAGAACAGAGGATCACACAAAGTCAATGATTTCTACATATAATGGGGGAGATTTATCAAACATGGCGTAAAGTGACACTGGCTCAGTTGCCCCTAGCAACCAATCAGATTCCACTTTTCATTCCTCACAGACTCTTTGGAAAATAAAAGGTGGAATCTGATTGGTTGCTAGGGGCAACTGAGCCAGTGTCACTTTACGCCATGTATGATAAATCTCCTCAATAAAAACTTGCTCCAAAAAGGTCAGAACACAAGGAGCATAGTTAACATGTCTCATATAATGGAGAGAGAGACTTCTCTATTCCCGCTTTAGCATAGGGCCAGTGCACGGCCTCACAACCCATTCATGGAAATCTGCTCTCTGCAAGCCGCTTAGCTAAGGGGAATTCACAGGAAGCTGAAGTTCCTCCCTTATGCTGAGGAAACCTTCATTTACGCCTTACATAACCCATAATTGTGCTGAAAGACGCTCCCAGAAACCTGGAAATATCAGAATTCCTACACTTCAGAGGTCCACAACGTCCACTTATTGCAAGATTTTCCATGGCTCGACCCAAAGGTTATGTGCTTGTATATTCCAGGCTAACAAAGGGATCTACAGGGCATACTTTTTGGGCTACAAAGCCTAGAATCACTGCGTATAACTATACAGCCATGTTATATCCGAAGGCGGCAACGGTGGGAGAGAAGCCACTGAAAACCTACACAGTCTATATTGAAGGGGGAAAAAAACGTAATGGCAGCTCACCATCATTCACTAGAACAAGCTGCAATACCAGACATAGCCTGGGGATAAGAGTGGCGCACTTTCTGCATGAAAACACCATATTTGTTTAGTCTTACAACATTTAGCACCATTACCGCATCTGCCGTCTTGGTTTTAAGGTACAACCACACATTGCTGCATCAAATGCAGATGAAACCATGCGATTGTGCAGTTGCGAATGTAGTAGGCCAGAGCCCTCCCTTGAGATGCCCACATACCTTAAATGAGAAATAAAATCGAGTTCAAATCGACAGGTGGCAGAAGTTTTTTTTTTTTTACAAATCTGTATGACTTTCTATTTTAAAATCTCAAGTCTCCCAGTACTTATCAGCTGCTTTATGTCCTGCAGGAAGTGGTGTATTCTTTCCAGTCTGACACAGTGCTCTCTGCTGCCACCTCTGTCCATGTCAGGAACTGTCCAGAGTAGTAGCAAATCCCCAACAGTTCCCAACATGGACAGAGGTGGCAGCAAAGAGCACTGTGTCAGACTGGAAAGAATACACCACTTCATGCAGGGCATATAGCAGCTGATAAGTACTGGAAGACTCAAGATGTTTAAATCGAAGTAGATTACAAATTTATATAACTTTCTGACGCCAGTTGATCTGAAAGAAAAAAAATCCCTGGAGTACCCCTTTAAGGCATCATAGAAAGGCTTGAGCCCTCAGCTGTACCTCCACGCCACCGCGCAGGGGCCCTTCATATAAGGCAATAAAGAAACACCATCCATATTGTATGAATCTAGCTTCTAAGATGAGTCTACACTATACCGCACTATGCTAAATGACACTACCAGGCGACATATTACATCTCCTGTAATGTAGGAGAAGTATTGCCGGACAAGCAACGTGACCCACCCCGTGCCCCATGGTGACTAACACAGGTAACTACATGAAGAACAGATGCTGGAGAGGAAGTCGGATCCCCTCATGGGGGCCGGGGCTTTAATACTGGAGTTAAGAAGACATTTATCCTGGTGTGCACACAACTGTTCTGCGGATCATTTATAATTGAGCAGTTTGCTGAACAAAGACAATTAGATTATATGTAAGTGCATTAGCCATGCAAGAGCCTCTAAGCAGAGTCCAGTCTATAGGTAGACAGCTGGAAATGCACAACCTACACACAGCTGATTGATCCGCTAAGGGATTTCCTCTACATGATGGCACACAACAGTCTTTAACCTTTTCCTATACAGCGACAGTAAGGGCCCAATTACATGGGTGGATGGGGGCCCGATAACTGTAAACTAGATCGGCGCTCGTTTACTAGGCCTATTACACGGCCCGATAATCGTTTAACAAGGGCTGCATGGACATAGTTACTGATGTCCTTGCAGACCTTGTTTAAACTGTATACATTACCTATCCATGCTTCAGGGCTCCTCTTGCTCTCTGCTTATCCCTGGGTCCTGCACGCTGCAGCTTCAGATTGGCCTGTCTCAGATGACAGGCCGTGGCGGTCCTGGCCTGTGATTGGCTGAGCAGCCTGTCAGCTCAGACAGGCCGCTCTGAAGCTTCGGCGCGCGGGACCCAGGAAGAAGCAGAGCGCAAGAGGAGCCCTGCAGCATGGATAGGTAATGTAGTCTTCTTTGCATATTGTCAACTGCGCACCGCTATTACACGTAGGGAAGCGCGGCCGGCGCCCGACAATTATAGGTCCAAACCTATATCAACGATCAGCCGACGACAACGATCGTCGGCTGATCGTTGTGTTTATTACGCGGAACTATAATCGGCCGGATAGGGCCGATTATCGTTCCATGTAATAGTACCCATAGACCACCGTCAATCAGCTGCACAAAGGGAGGCCATCCCCAATCTGCTTTTCAAAGTATTCCGGTCAGGGCACCATTGACCATGGAAGAAACATTGGTCTTAATGTGTCACGGTTGTGATAACTTTCAAAATCTAAAACCAACAGTAGATGTGATATAAAGCAAGTTTGCAATTTACATTATTTTTTTTTTTATCATGGAAAACATGGCACTTCCTGTTTTCTGACAAAAAAAACAGGAAGTCCAGTGTATCCCAGGCCATCTAAGCGCTCACAGAGAGAAGGCAGTCATGTTACTGATTGACATATTGAGCCGTGACTCTCTGTACTGGCCGGAATTCCTGGGTTTAGTCTGTTTTTTTCAACCGGCACAAGTCAGAAAATCTGCCTGCAGGTGCTGACAGTGTGCTGTAGCTGGCAGTCCCCTAGTGAGCATAGTGCCCTTTGGTAAATTTCCATGCAGTGGATTATGCACAATCTCAGGTCTCCCACTGTACTGAAGAGTCAAAGAGGATTTGTTTGTGCCGCACTCTGGCACACCTCCCCCTCCTTCCTCCTCTTCATGAATAATCAAAGCTGCCTGGCCTCCTGCTCAGCTGTCAGTGTCTCTGATTGCAGATCAGTCCTCTGTAGGCAGTTTATGTCAGAAACACTCAGATATAGTTGAATCTCTGAGACCAGATGTGTTGGAGCTGTGGTCTAGGGGTAAGGGTACTATTACATCAAGCGATTTTTTTGACTAACGATAAACGATCTCAAACGACAGCTATGGCAAATGACCCAAAATCGTTCAGCCAATTACACGGAACGATGATCGTTACTTATGATCGTTCTTGCGGTCGTTTTGACGTCGCTATTGTGTACGTTTCAGCTATGACTTATTACACTGAATGATGTGCCAACGATCAAAAGATAAAAATAGGTCCGATTTCTCGTTGGTCGTTTAATCGTTGTCTGCTATTACACGAAACGATTATCGCTTAAATCCGAATGATCTAACGATTTTTCGAACGATTATCGTCCCGTGTAATATGGCCTTAACTCACCTGTCTAGTGACCTGCCAGCAGTTTGGTCTCTGGTTCAAATCCCCTGATGGACATAAAATAGAACATTTTTAGTTTTTTTTCAGTGGCCCCTTAACCCATGAGGGCAGTTCCTTATAGCATAATGGACACTCTACCTGGATAAATCTCTTAAGCAGATACAGGGGTTGCCATTTGCTCATCAGACGCAGAGCAAGAGGTACCATCTAAGTTAGGCATAGAGATACAAGAACCAGAAGAGACAGGAGGAGGACCTGGAGACAGAGCACAACACTTCCGCCTGACCCTAGAGCCTCAGAATTACCCAAAGCAACTGCAGACACACCTGGGGCACCAAGCACAGATTGAGCAACCACTGTCCAAGTGAAGATGGTCTTCCAGTAGGTACCCCACGTCACTGGAGAGGGCCTCTACTGTCACCCAAATAGGGACAGGACATCTGTATGAGGAGGGGCTTTTTAACCTCTGTCTTTCCTGTAGCCATTAGGGCATGGGCACCAACCTCCAGCGGTGCAGTCATGGGAAAAAAACTCTTCCAAAAACAGCACCACTCTTGTCCTTAGTTGGGGTGTACAGTTTTGCAGCTCCGTTCCATTGTTGAGACTGAAGTTGAATTGTAATACCGCACACAACCTGATGACAGGTGACGCTGTTTTTACAAGAAAGTAGCTTGAATATCCTGGCTAACCCCTTGTTGGAAGCAGTAGCGGTCTTGGGCACCACGCATCCCACGCAATTGCGTGGGGCCCCCGACATCCAGGGGGGCCCCGCTCTGGTGCCCAAGACCGCTGCGGCTAACTATGTGCGCTCGTAACGAGCGCACATAGTTACAGACAGCAGTGGCACTGACAGGGCAGGAGCCATTGACTCCCTCCCTGTCAGTTACTCTTGTGGCCGCAGGAAGTGTTTTCCCTGCGGTCACAAGAGGCTGCTCTGTGTCTCTGGTGCTGGCGCTCGAGGCGTCACTGGAGCGCCGGTGCCATGACAACGGGAGAGCGGCCTTATGTGACCGCAGGGGAAACACTTCCCGCGGCCACAAGAGGGAAGAGACGAGAAGAGGAGACGCCGGACCCAGGTGAGTAAAAATGTTTTTTTTGGGTTTTTTTGTGTGTTATATATAGGGGGCCTATATAAAACCGGAGGAGCGCACAGGGGGGCTATATAAACGGGGGGAGCGCACAGGGGGGCTATATAAACGGGGGGAGCGCACAGGGGGGCTATATAAACGGGGGGAGCGCACAGGGGGGCTATATAAACGGGGGGAGCGCACAGGGGCTATATAAACGGGGGGAGCGCACAGGGGGCTATATAAACAGGGGGAGCACACAGGGGGCTATATAAACGGGGGGAGCGCACAGGGGGGCTATATAAACGGGGGGAGCGCACAGGAGGCTATATAAACGGGGGAGCGCACAGGGGGGCTATATAAACGGGGGAGCTCACAGGGGGGCTATACAAGTGGGGGAGCTCACAGGGAGGCTATATACAAGTGGGGGAGCTCACAGGGAGGCTATATACAAGTGGGGGAGCACACAGGGGGTATATAAAACTGGGGCAGCACACGGGGTATATACAACTTGGGGCAGCACACGGGGGGTATATACAACTGGGGGGAGCACACGGGGTATATACGACTGGGAGAAGCACACAGGGGGTCTATATAGTATACTGGGGGAGCACACAGGGGGGCTATGTATAACTGGGGGATCACACAGGTCTATATATAACTGCGGGAGCACACAGGGGGGTCTATATACCACTGGGGACAGCACACAAGAGGTATATACTACTGGGGGCAGCACACAAGTGGTATTTACTACTGTCGGCAGCGCACAAGGGGTCTATATAACTGGGGGCAGCACACAGCGGTCTTAATTACATTGGGACTGCACAGAAGTGCCTATATGCCTCACTACTATACTGGGGCACAGAACATACCTAATTATTAAGTGGGAGCACAGGGACACCTTTAATCTGTGGGGGCACAGAGGGGCGTAACTACTATATAGACAGAGGGGACCTAACTACTGGATGTGTTGGAGCCTAAAATATTTCTCTGACAGATTCTGGAGGGAAGATTCACAGCCGGGAGAAGACTTCAAGGTGGCCCAGGCTGGATGGAGAGAGAAAGAAAAAAAAGTAAAAGACGCTAATCAGAGAAGACGCCTCCTGTAAGTCACTGGACGTAACTGCACTCTGTTATAGGGTCTGTAGTGATAGGGGTCATGGTGTGGCAGTATTATGTTATGGCATCATTGGTAATATCTTCCTGTTTTGTTCAGAGCAGTTTTGAGGTAATATGTAATCTCTGTATGGTGGTAGGAGGGTTATAAGAGTATACCATGAAGCACCTAGACAGTCACCTTCTTATGCTACTGCTGCCTCTGCACCCACTATAGCTATGCTCATTGTCAGAAACTGTCCAGAGCAGAAGCAAATCCCCATAGAAAACCTCTCCTGCTTTGGACAGTTCCTGACATGGACAGAGGTGGCAGCAGAGAGCACTGTGTCAGACTGGAAAGAAAACATTTCCTGCAGGGCATACAGCAAATGATAAGTATGGGAAGACTTGAGATTTGTAAATAGAAGTAAATTACAAATCTATATAACTTTCTGACACCAGTTGATCTGAAAGAAAGATTTTCTTTAACGGTGATTTTGGTGTCAACGTTGAGTGATTTCTCATTGGTCGTTGCCTGCATTTACATGAAACGATCAGCACTTAAATTTAAACACTAACGATAACTCGCCCGGTAACCGTCCCGTGTAATAGGGCCCCAAATAGCTTTACTGCCTGTAAATGGAAACAACAAACTGTAATTCTTATCAATTCATTTTCTCCCCCATTCATGTACGAAAACACGTTAGACGGGTTGGCATGTGTACTCTGAACGACTTGTGAGGACAAGGTGGGTGGATCAGGTTCATGCACAATGGAAATGCATTAGATTTCCATGTGAATAGACACAGGAAACCCCATTTCCTATTTACAAATGAGAGATCAAGGTTAAGTAGCAGGAGTCGCATCTAATCGAGGTTAACTGCCACCACCACCGAGACTGGGCGGCCCCGGGGTAGAACACACTATACATATCAGCTCCCAATAACCTATAGCATACTGTATGTCCACTTATGGCAGGGGTCCTCAACTGGCAGACCTAACGCAGAGGCCACCTGTCCGGACCCCTGCTGCAGCTCTGTATCCCTGTATACTGAGCTGCGCTGCTCCCCTCTGCACAATAACTATGAAAGCTCATAACGAGCGCTCATAGTTACCATGTTGGAGCAGCACTAACAGAGAGGGAGCCAGCAGCTCCCTCCCTGTCAGTCACTCTTGTGGCCGCAGCGTTCACAAGAAGCCGCTCTGTCCAGTCGCTGGTTTCGGCACTCGAGTGACGTCACTGGAGCGCCAGGACAAGGGGAGAGCGGCCTCTTGTGACCGCTGCAGTGCGGCCACAAGAAGGAAGAGAAGAGGAAATGCCAGACCAAGGTGAGTACAAGTTTTAGTTTTTTTATGTTACATGCTATACACTACTGGGGGAGCGCACAGGGGGGTCTATACACTACTGGGGGAGCGCACAGGGGGGGGTCTATACACTACTGGGGGAGCGCACAGGGGGGGGGTCTATACACTACCGGGGGAGCGCACAAGGGTGGGTCTATAAACTACTGGGGGAGCTCACAGGGGGGGTCTATACACTACTGGGGGAGCGCACAGGGGGGGGTCTATACACTACTGGGGGAGCGCACAGGGGGGGGTCTATACACTACTGGGGGAGCGCACAGGGGGGGGGTCTATACACTACGGGGGGAGCGCACAGGGGGGGGTCTATACACTACTGGGGGAGCGCACAGGGGGGGTCTATACACTACTGGGGGAGCGCACAGGGGGGGGGTCTATACACTACTGGGGGAGCGCACAGGGGGGGGTCTATACACTACTGGGGGAGCGCACAGGGGGGGTCTATACACTACTGGGGGAGCGCACAGGGGGGGGGGTCTATACACTACTGGGGGAGCGCACAGGGGGGGTCTATACACTACTGGGGGAGCGCACAGGGGGGTCTATACACTACTTGGGGAGCGCACAGGGGGGTCTATACACTACTGGGGGAGCGCACAGGGGGGTCTATACACTACTGGGGGAGCGCACAGGGGGTCTATACACTACTGGGGGAGCGCACAGGGGGTCTATACACTACTGGGGGAGCGCACAGGGGGTCTATACACTACTGGGGGAGCGCAACACGTTTACTAATGATGCTCAGCTCGGACCTTCACCTGACAATAGACCCCGGTAAGTGGACCGTCACTAAAAGTTGTTGAGTACCCAATATCTATACATCTTTTCAGTTCTTAAGAGTAGTCTGCAAACAGCGGTGTATACACAGGCGGAGGGGAGGTGCTGGTATGAAGTAACCCTTTCATTTGATACCATAATAGCACAGGGCATATTGCACTATATCTTTAGATCAGCTCCGCTACAGGTGCTGGGAAAAGCTGGATCCAATTGTGGAAAACTGGGAGAAGTTTCCCAGGTCTGGTTCCAGCTTTTCCAGGCATGCAGAGCAGCACGGAGTTCAAAGGAAGCTGGATGATAAGCCGACCGCCAAGACCAGCAGTGGGGAACCTTTTTCCTATTGAGGGCCATTTGGGCATTTATAAAGTCATTTAAGGGCAACACACTACATGGCAGTCACACTGACTGTTATACTTTCACAGCAATGGCTTAGAGCGCGTTGGCAACACATGGGGCAAGGCAAAGTATTGCGGCCCCCAGTGTCCTTGGTATTGTAGTTAAACTTCTTCAAGATTCCCCCAGGTATTGTAGGTAACCCCCATGATGCCCTTGGTAGTCGTAGTTACGGCAAAGACACACGTCCGTAGAATCCTGTCTATACACGGCCTGGACATTTGGAGCTCCCAGCATCATGATCATCATGTTGGGAGCTCCAAAGTTTCAGTCCGCAGAACACAGTCCATGTACGGACGGAATTCTACAGACGTGCGTATACTAGGGGAGATTTATCAAACATGGTGTAAAGTGAAACTGGCTCAGTTGACCCTAGCAACCAATCAGATTCCACCTTTCATTCCTCACAGACTCTTTGGAAAATGAAAGGTGGAATCGGATTGGTTGCTAGGGGCAACTGAGCCAGTTTCACTTTACACCATGTTTGATAAATCTCCCCCACTGTGTATACGTGCATGGACTGGTAAGTATAACATTTTTAACATATTGCTGCTGGTGTATATAAAATAAACAAGGCCAATCGCCGGACAACCCCTTTAACCCTTAGTGATGGCCCTGGTAGCCGTAGCTGACAACTATCCCCCCTACCCCTCCCCTTGTAAGGGTTTCGATCAGACATGTCATAGATGCAACACCTGTCAATCACACATTTCAATGCTGCAATGGCTTTACATCTTGGCACTGAAAGGGTTAAATGACTGCAGCAGCAAGATCACCGGGGGTTGTCATTAACATCACGAACGTTACGGGGCAAGGGGCAACACTCAGAATAAGTCTGGCTCTCATCTTGCCACCAGGCATGTTTCCTGCAGTATACTGTATATTAAGGTGAGTGCGCCCCTCCACTCCCCCTGGCCCCTGTACAGCCAGTCCAGCTATATGCCTACCCCAGTATAGTCCCATCTCCTGCAAATACTCCTGTAGAACTATGGAATTGTTTTATGCAAACATACCGAACAAGCACAGCTACTTTCTCACAGAAACAGCACCACCTCCATCCTCAGGTTGTGTGTGGTACTACAACTCAACTACAGTCACTTTAATGACACTCTGCTTCAAAGCCACACCTCCAAACTGAGGACAGGAGAGGTGCGCTTTCTGAATGGCAGCTGCCATGTTTTTTTCTAAGCCTGGATAATTCCTTTAAACAAACACACACACAGCATGTGATTTAGAAGGCACTAGTCACAGTTCATAGGAATATATCAAGATATCCAGGCACATGGCAAACATATCCATAGGACATTGCGGAAATAGAAAGCATCAGGTGGCAACCAGGTCATAGACAAGTTATATTTAAAGGAAAAAAGCGAGTGATAAAATACCAAACAAATAAAATGATAAAACTTCTGGGCAGCAGAACTTACCACTTATAATAGTAACGCTAACAGGAAACGGGAGGTAGTACAACAACACCACTGGCCCTAAAGTCTCCAAATGCCTTCTGGGAACAGAGCGGGGAGACCTCTAGTGATTAAATAAGTAACTACACCTGAGGAGTAACCCTTTCATGACCAAGGGTCTTTTATGGTGCGTTTACACAGAAAGATTATCTGCCAAAGATTTAAAGCCAAAGCCAGAAACAGACTATAAATAGAGATCAGGTCATAAAGGAAAGCCTGAGATTTCACCTTTTTTCAAATCCATTCCTGGCTTTGGCTTCAAATCTTTGGCAGATAATCTGTCAGATAATCTTTCTGTGTAAATGGACCCTTATGCTAAGTTTACACGAGGCGATCATTGGCCCGATCGTACGATTAACGATTTTGAAGTAACGTTTTTTTTTTTTTTATAACGATCAGCGTTTAGAGGGAACGATATATCATACCGAAAATTCGTTTTGCGATCGTTTTGCGATCGCTTAAGCCTATCTCACACATAGGTAAAATCAGTGAACGACTGTTTACACGGAACGATCGGCAAATTTTTTGCGAACGACGAATGACGATTTAAGAATATGTTAAAAGATCAAAATGAACGATTTCTTGCTCGTTGTTCGATCGTTCACTGCGTTTACACGTACGATTATCGTTCGAATTTGATCGTTATCGTGCAAATTCGCACGATAATCGCTCCGTGTAAACGTAGCATTAGGCTCTCAATGACAGGAGGAGAAACATTTTACCCATTGAAAGCAGGTGGTGCCTATTCCCTGTCTACAGTACAAGCAATGTGGATAGAATTTGCTGCAATGTCACACAAATACTGATCAACTTCTCAAGGGAGAGCGACCTGTGTGTCAATGTCTTGCAGATTTTTCCTATCGATGTCAATGGGGAAGTCAAAAGGTGTAATGCTGGGTTCACACTACGTTTTTTCATCCGTTTTGGATAAAATGGATGAAAAAACAGGTGCATTTGAGTGCATCCGTTTTGATCCGTTCTTCCATTGACTTGTATTTAAAAAAAAAATGGATCAAAACGCATCCTTTTTTTTTTTAGTGTCCACAAAAATGTGGACGGCTACGTTTTTGTGTACGTTTAAAAAATGGATGTGTTTTGATCTGTGTGTTTTGTGTTTTTTTTTTTATAATGGAAGTTAATGGAACAACGGATCAAAACAGATGCACACAATTGCGACAATTTTTCCATCCTTTATTTGCATCCTTTTTCTCCCCCCCATAAGGCTATGTTCACACAACGTATGTTTTGCATAAATCACTACCGTTGTTGCAATTTGCAACAACGGCCATGATTTATACAAAACATACCTTGTATTGGAATTAATGGAATCCCGGCCGGAGTGTGAAACTGGCCCAGTTGCCCCTAGCAACCAATCAGATTCCACCTTTCATTCCTCACAGACTCTTTGGAAAATGAAAGGTGGATTCTGATTGGTTGCTAGGGGCAACTGAGCCAGTTTCACTTTACACTATGTTTGATAAATCTCCCCCATAGTATATGCTCCGGCCAGGATTCCATCGAAAAAGTGACATGTCGCAGTTAATAGCGGCCGCACAAGACATGTCAGTTCACACAATGGATCGTGCGGCTTCGGTGAAAAGTTTTAAGGGATAAAGAGGAACGGCTGATACTTCTTCCTTCCGATCACTTGCCAGATGGTTAGGTGTGACGCCAGTGCTATGGTGGTTGGCCGAGATATAACCTAGCCCAGTGATGGTAGTTTGTTGTGACGCCAGTGCCGGTTGGGCACACAGGTATGATGGCACACCTGCTTTTTTTTCAATAGGCCGGTTATACCTTGTTCCCCTGTGGACAGTGACCTGCCGGGTTGTTGCGGGGTCCCTTGAGCAATTATCACGGTGGTCCGGAGAGGAGTAGTGACCCACCCGGACTATTGGTACTGCCACCCACAGAAAGGGGAGATGACCCAAGGAGTGTGTGTGTGCTGTGTCGGTGCTTGATGAGGAACCACAGAGTCTCTTTAGCATAACTATCATCTTGTTTACTCTGAAGATACTTGAGGTAGGCAGTAGATAATACAGCTTTGCCTTGAGACAATACTTTACACTTGATTAGATACTTAATACTTTAGCATCCAGATCTGTATTGCAAGTAGAAGGAGTGGTGCTAACTGAGTTTCACGATGGGAAGTAGAAGAGAAGATCAGAAGAGTAGAGAGGAGGATGCTGAGAGTCCCAACCCAAGTAGTACTGGAGGTAGAAATAGAAGAATACTTGAGAGTAAAGAGAATACTTCTGCCTGTGTTTTGACCCTTTGGTCTTTGCACCACCTATTGCCCACCAGTGTCAAGTGACCCGTCCTAGAGGGTGACACAGGCCCCAGACCTTGTTACCTGGGATGAGCGGAATGCTGAGGGTTCCCTGCTTACACCAGCGCTGCAAGATAGAGTTTATAGGCTTCTAGCAACTTTGCTCTATCTGGATCATATCCTTTACTTTCTATGGATACTGTCCTGCACTGTGTCTCTCCTGGTCCATGGCGTGGGTTAGGATGATCCCTGACTTGTCCTCTCTAGTGGAAGCTTAACACTGCATAGTGTTGAGTGGAGTTACTGGAGAAGAAACTGTGTCTAGGTACATGTGTCGTGTGTCTAGACCACCACCTAGACTGGGCACCTGACAAGGACCAGGGCCCAACTGGACCACTGTAGGGAGCGTCCTAGCTTGTATCCTTCCTCTACAGAGTCTAAAGACAAAAGACCCTACACTTCCTCTACCCATGTGACTTCCCTCCTACAGCACATGTAAGGTGTGCTGTGAATGAGTGAGGAGTGCGTATGCGAAAAGCAAAGAGAGAGATGATAGGTGAGAAGAAGAAAGAACTCTAATTTCCGTACAGATCCATGTGGTACACAAATAAACAATAACCCTTTGAGTACTACAGCTGTGCAATAACTGAGTATACATACTTGCAATAACGACGTCTTGTGGCAAAACCCTGGTACTACTACAACACCACTCACACTTAAATGTACAGGCTTTTACGAAGGGTGTAACCAATAGCAACAACCGTGGTGGGACACCACAGAAGGAGTTAATAAAGTTAGCTGAAAACTTTGCATACAAAGATTCCAAAGAAAATAGAAATGCATGAATTAGCGTTTGTTATTGTTCCATTGTTATCCGTGCAGTAACATTCCCAGGAATGTGTGTGAGCGAACAGGAGAAATGCCAGGGTTAAACGCACAGAGATGGAAGCTGTAGGCAGTGTTATGAGTTATGATGTGTTAATGGGCAGCTGAGAATTGTGTATATCGTATAATAGAAAGGATTGCTGCTCTTTATTTCAATGAAAAATACCAGAGCCTTCAACACATACTTAAATGGGGGAAGGGAGGGTGAGTAGCTGCCGAGTACGACTAACTATGTTAAGACCCTTCATTTTTAATCTTTATTTTCTTTTACAATTTAATTTTTTTTTTATCCGTTTTTACTTCTAGAACTTTCAATCATTTTTGGCCACCCAGTCTTCATTTTCCTTCCTGCATATATTGACCTCTATAACATCTACGGAACACTGGAGTAGATATTCACCATGATTAATACATTTCCCACTTTACTTTCATAGCTTGTCCATTCGGCACATGGCGATATCAGATATGTTTATACAAATATTTTACCTTTTTATATATATATAGTTTTATACTTTTGCTGAAGATCTAATTTCTGCCCTAAGAGACCAGGAGAGCAGTGATGTAGTAGAGGAGTCCATACAATGATTGGCTGCAGAGTTAAAGGGGTACTCCAGCGAAAATCTTTTTCTTTCAAATCAACTGATAGCAGAAAGTTATATAGATTTGTTAATTTACTTCTATTAAAAAATCAAGTCTTCCCGTACTTATTAGCTGCTGTATGTCATGCAGGAAATGTTGTTTTATTTTCAGTCTAACACAGTGCTCTCTGCTGACATCTCTGGCCGAGACAGGAACTCTGTCTCGGTTTTCTATGAATCCCCGTAGAAAACCTGTACTGCTCTGGACAGTCCCTGTCTCGGCCAGAAATGTCAGCAGAGAACAGTATCAGAATGAAAATAAAACATTTCCTGCATGACATACAGCAGCTGATAAGTATGGGAAGAATGGAGAAGTAAATTACAAATCTCTACAACTTTCTGATATCAGTTAATTTGAAAGAAAATAATTTTCGCTGGATAACTCCTTTAAAGGACAAGTCCGGTGAAATTTTTTTTCCAGTCATTGAAACACATTACAAAGTTATATAACTGTAATATGCTTCAATAACCTATCTGCCCCCCCTTCCCTATTTCCCCCCCTCAACCCCCCCCCACCACCACCAGGAAGTGAAGTAAACTCAATATTACCTAATGACTGTTGACCCCAGGCTTTTCTGTGGCAGCCATTTTGTGACAATGACATCATCAAGAGGGAGGCGGGTCTAAGCCCTGTTAGGCCAGCCTCTCTTTGTCAGATGATGCAAGTTGCTCAGCTCTGATTGGCTGAGCAAGCCATCTACAGAGTCAGTTAGACATCACAGGAGACTAAGTGCATCATGGGAAAGCCCAAACCAGGAAGTAGAGAAAAATTGAAGGCACCAACTGCAGCTTCAGTTTTTTTTTTTGTTTTTTTTTATCAGCGCCGGAGTTGTCCTTAAAGTAACTCCCCTGACTCAAAGTACCTGTCTCTTCTGTGAGCAGATTCTTCGGCTTGTATTCTTCCTGTATGTGTAAGAGCTGACACACACACACACATATACACAGGTGTAACAACTGGAGTCGTGGATCCGCTGTACCACCACTAGCGATGGCGTAAGCCGCACCAGGGAGCCTGATCCAAGGGGCTGCTGGTCTTTACCAGTGCCCACTGCAAGGCGGGATGCTCTTGCTGCGGCAGGGGACCCTGGCTTGCTAGTGGCGACAGGCGAGGTGCAGCTGGAGACAGGTAGGCAGGCAGGCTGGGACTGAACAGGGCTCATGGCTGGAACCGGGATAGTAGTCACAGACTGGAACCTCAGGCAGTAGGAACCAGGAACAGCAGACACAGGGCAGGAACCACAGGCAGGGACCAAGGGAGAGCTGGGACCACACAATTCTCATTATGCCTGGACAGCCAGAAAACAAGAGGACAACCACCAACATTGAGGAAAAGACAGTACAACAACATTAAAGTGGTACTCTAACTGGTGTCAAAGTTATATAGATGTGTAATTTACTTCTGTTTAAAATTCTCCAGTCTTCCTGCAAGAAGTGGTGTATTTTTTCAGTCTGACGAAGTGCTCTCTGCTGCCACCTCTGTCCAGAGCAGGAGAGGTTTTCTATGGGGATTTGCTGCTGCTCTGGACAGTTCCTGACATGGGCAGAGGTGGCAGCAGAGAGCACTGTGTCAGACTGGAAAAAAACACACCACTTCCTGCAGGACATACAGCAGCTGCTAAGTACTGGAAGACTGGAGATTTTTAAATAGAAGCAAATTACATATGTATGACACCAGTCGATATGAAAGAAACTTTTTTTTTCCAGGTTTCATGTTTTCTATTGTTAGAAATAAATAATAATTGATTTTCCAATGAATTTTTCTCCATCCCATAGCTGCATGGAAGACAGTAAGACACGACTGCACAGGGAATAAAATAGTTATAACACAGGACAAGTCAGCAGAAGCTCAATGAGGGTAATGTCTAGTGTTCCTTTAAGTGGAATAATATGCTGTGACTTTTTGGAGTAGGTCAGGATAGGGAGAACTGGGCCCTTATCCTTCAGTATTTGACTAGAAACCATTGGAATGTGTTAAGGGAACATTGTAGCCGTGCCAAGACATCTGAGTTTACCAGGACTGTCCCGAATGTGCCGGGCACACAGCTTGTCCTTCTTCTACTTGTTGTGGGTAGCAAAATGTTCCATTATAAACCTTACTATAGAAGAGGAGGAAAGAGATGGAAAACACAGGAGAAAAGACAATTGCTGGCTAAAGTTTACGGATAAATGTTCTTTATTTGTATATCTAATACCTTTTCACAGACACTTTTAATTTTAGATAGCTATTACTTTTACATACTATAATAACATAACATACACGTGGTACTCCGGAAAAAAAAAAGTTTTCAAATCAACTGGTTTTAGAAAGTTACGAAGATCTGTAATTTACTTCTGTTTAAAAATCTCAAGTCATCCAGAACTTATCAGCTGCTGTATGTCCTGCCGGAAGTGGTGTATTCTTTCCAGTCTGAAACAGTGCTCTCTGCTGCCACCTCTGTCCATGTCAGGAACTGTCCAGAGCAGTAGCAAAACCCCATAGAAAACCTCTCCTGCTCTGGACAGTTCCTGACAGGGACAGAGGTGGCAACAGACACCACTTCCTGCAGGACATACAGCAGCTGATAAGTACAGGAAGAGTTGTGATTTTTTTTTTTTTGAACAATAAACAGACCTTGTATAGCTGGAGCGGACAGGGTAACACACAAAGCTGGGCTGTACTAGGGCAACTTGTTCTCTTTACTCTAGCTCTTCTGCTTGTTGCTAGCGCCTTTGACTTCCTCCCTGAACTTGGTGGTAACTTAATCAGCTGAATCCTGGCAGAGCTCATTGATCTCATCTGTGCTCCTGTGGAAGGCTGGCGGCTGTACGCCAGGTAGCTGATGCGGTGCTGTGGCAGCTCGGTGGGTCACTTGGGCACTTGTCACGGTAGCCCAGAATGGCGTTGACACCCCACCCCCAGACAAACGGGCACTGCTTCCGAGATTTTGGATAACACAAGTGTAAACCTGGTGTGTGTGTGTGTACAGGTGCAGAAAAGAATAGACCGGAGTCCAATAACTTAACCAGAATAACGTCCTTTTACTTAATATCTTCAGTGCAGTACAATAATACCTTAGCAACCGGAGGTGCAGACAAGAGGTACGAGAGGTAGTTCGTAGGCAAGAGGAAAGTGGAGTCAAGGAGCGTCTTGAGGGTCCTGTATAAAGTAGCTGTGTACTGTGTGCCCGGATAACATAGTAGATAAGAAAAGAAGAGAAGATACTCGTACTCACGTATAGATAACTTGGATCTGACCTCCTTATGCCCTATAGTGTCGAAATACCCGTCCTGTTAGGGTAGTACGTGGTCCCAGGTCCCTGCACTGAGTTAAGCAGACTTCCTAGGATACCCCAGAATAGCCTGTAGGATACGTATAAGCACACATATATGGTCAGCTCCCAGTCTAAATGTCCATGCTTTCTTGTACAGTCATAGGTATGTTGAGCACGAAGGCAAAGTCCCTGGATTCCGGGGTATTCAAACTGAAGAAAAAGACTGAGTTCCTTCAAGGAGTTATCCAGTGCTACGAAAACATGGCCACTTTTCCCCCTACTGTTGTCTCCAGTTCAGGTGCGGTTTGCAATTAAGCTCCATTTACTTCAATGGAACTGAGTTTCAAAACCCCACCCAAACTGGAGACAACAGTAGGGGGAAAGTGGCCATGTTTTTGTAGCGCTGGATAACCCCTTTCAGCTCTCTTGTCCTGCAGATATGATGCCCCAGAGTCTGTTCACTCTATGGTAGCCATAAAATTGATTGCTCTTCCCCTATCTACCCAGACCCAGATACCATGAATAAGAACCAAGCAGGTTCGAAATGCGTCGGTTGGTTTTATGATTTGCAACAATAAAAATATATGAATTTTAAGGGGGCTGAAGGAACTCGGTCTTTTTCTTCTGTAGGATACGTAGGCTTTATCTGCAGCTTTGTCCTTCTGGGGTCAGTACCAAGCTCAGGTATACTGCCCCGTGTCGTGTAGAGAATTTCCCTGGCGTGGACAAGGTGATCCTCAGAGTGGTCTAGCACTACATGCTGGTGGTAACAGCACAAAACAACAAGCTCCCTCTCTGTGTCTCTCTCTGACAGAATTACCTAAAGAACCCCCCACAAGGGGGGGTACCCATTTATGGCCATATTTCTCCTTTGTGTGCATGCTGATGGTCAATTCCCCATAGACTTCGATCGAGTCTATTCTTGCATACTGTTACAGTGACTATAGGACTTAGTACATACTAAGCCAATAGGTGCTCAGGCTAAGAGACTGTACAAGAAGTAGAAATGCAGCATAGCAGTAACCCTAAAATACATCCCATGGAAGGAATGCTACCAGAAGATCCAAGTACATTATAAATCACAGTCCTGCAAAATTGTGAAATTGGAAAATATGTCTTAATTGGATTTATTACAATATTTTATATACTATAATTTACAAAAGCTGCAGCACACATAAGGGTGTGTGACTGTGTAATAGAGTAATAAACGTTGACTATAAACCTAGTATAGTACAGCAATTCAAGCCTGTACTGAGAGTC
Organism: Dendropsophus ebraccatus; assembly: GCF_027789765.1. Classification (NCBI taxonomy): domain Eukaryota; kingdom Metazoa; phylum Chordata; class Amphibia; order Anura; family Hylidae; genus Dendropsophus; species Dendropsophus ebraccatus. The sequence continues at coordinate 14,881,893 of NC_091467.1, read as the reverse complement.
AACATACGTGTAAAATCTACCATATATTTACCCCCTCATACTCCCAGCACATACACTAAATGTATCTCCTGTGGGACTGCAGGGTAGGTATACACCAGTGTACCTTAAAGTATACCTTATACCTTGAATAAAAAATATCTATACTTAAAGGGGTACTCCCCTTTCAAATCAGCTGGTTTAAGAAAGTTATATAGATTTTTGATTTACTTCTATTTAGAAATCTCCAGTCTTCCAGTAATTACCATCTGCTGTATGTCCTGCAGGAAGTGGTGTATTCTTTTCAGTCTGACACAGTGCTCTCTGCTGCCACCTCTGTCCATGTCAGGAACTGCCCAGAGCAGCAGCAAATCCTCATAGAAAACCTCTCCTGCTCTGGAGGTGGCAGCAGAGAGCACTGTGTCAGACTGGAAAGAATATACCACTTCCTGCAGGACATGCAGTAGCTGATAAGTACTTGAAGACTGGAGATTTTTAAATAGAAGTACATTACTTCTTACCTGTGTATGGGAAGGATGGAGACATAACTGATCATTCAGCTGTCAGATAGGGTCCTTTTACACGGAAAGATTATCTGCCAAAGATTTGAAGCCAAAACCAGGAATGGATTTGAAAAGAGGAGAAATCTCAGGCTTTCCTTTATGACCTGATCCCTGTTTATAGTCCATTCCTGGCTTTGGCTTCAAATCTTTGGCAGATAATCTGTCAGATAATCTTTCCGTGTAAAAGGACCCTTACTTAACGTGTATAGCCACTTTAACCCCTTAACGACATGGGGCATACATTTACCTGGTCCTTGGCGCAAATGGGCGTAAATGTATGCCCCACCGGGGTACTGGGCTCAGGAGCTGAGCTCTCTCCATAGTGGGTGAGGACCAGTTGCTATCAGCAGCCGGGCCTTCACCCTCAATGGCGGGCCATTAAGCCCTTAAACAGCGTGATTGCAGCATTTAAGTGTAAGTGACCGGAGCATCTCCGGTCACTTACCGATTGGGACCCCCGCAGTGTGTCTGCAGGGGTCCCGGTCGCATGGCCTGACTGCCGGAGGTCTCTTACCTTCCTCCATGCAGTCAGGTCTTTAATCTTCTGATTCAGTCTGCCACAGCCCACAGGCAGGCTCTATCAGAAGATTACAGATAACACTGATCCCTGCTATGCTATGCAATGTGATGTATATAAGTAATAGTTCCCTAAGGGGACTATAAAAGTATAAAAAAAAAAAAAAAAAAAAAAAAAATCAATAAAAGTTTCAAACAATTGCCCCAAAGCCTCTTCCCAAATAAAAGTGAAAATCACCCCCCTTCCCATTTAATACATAAAACACACAAAAATATTAAAGTTAATTGACATATTATATACTGTATATATATTGTTCGATCTATTAAAATAAAACAATATTATTCCTGCACGGTGAACAGCGTGAACAAAAAGCGGTAAAAAAAAAATGCAGGGATTGCTTTTTTTAAATTACATTTTATGTATAAAAAAAATTAATAAAAAGTGATCAAAAAGTCTGATCTAGAAAAAAAGTTACTAATAAAAGCTAGAGATCGTGGCACAAAAAATTACACCCCATAAGACCCCATAGATGAAAAAAATAAAAGCGCTATAAGAGTCACAATAGGGCCATTATAAATATACCTATTTGCAAAAAACTTTTACTGCTAATAAAATAGTAAAACATAAGAAAACCTAGAAACCATGCATATCGCTGTGTTTAGACCGACTTATAGAATAAAGAAAAAATGCCAGTGTTACTGTAAAGCGCATTACGTAAACATGGAATTACGCAAAATTTGCAGAATTGCATTTTTTGACCCAAATTCACCCCATAAATGATATTTTGGGGGTTCCGTCATAAATGTTATGGCAGATTGAAAGATGTCATTACAAAGTACACCTACTCCTGAAAAAAACAAGCCCTTACATGGCCCTGTAGGTGGAAAAATAAAAGAGTTATGGGTCTTGGAAGGCGAGGAGGAAAAACGGAAACGCAAAAGTGACAATTGGCCCGATCCTTAAGGGGTTAAGGCTAAGTTCACACTGCATTTTTGCAATCTGTTTTTTTTTTCATCCGTTTTTTGCAAAAAAAAAAACAGACAAAAATGTATGAAAAAATGGATGCAAAAAAGGGTCAAAACACATCCGTTTTTTTTAGTGGTGGTGGGTGACCACATTTTTGTGTACGCTTAAAAAATTGATGCATTTTAATACATTTTTTTTTCTTTTTTGCACAAAACTGGTTAAAAGAACAAATTGCAAAAATGCAGTGTGAACCCAGCCTTACTCCACCACTAGAATCTATGTTTGCTGGTGTAAACAGCAATGTAGAATAGTTATCTTTACTGACACCTACTGGAGAAAAGATGTTATGGCAGAGCTAACACTAATGGTCATATGTTCTATTGAACTAGGGCTAGAAAAGGCTCCCTTCACATATATCCTGCGGTCCATTTGATGTTTTAACTGATCCCATTCTATTGAATGGGACAGTTCAAAATATCCAGCTGGGATGCCGAATCACCAGACACACAGGACAGAAGACATCTTCAATGCGTCCTATTCAACAACTGATGGTTATTAAAAATAAAAGGCTAGAAGGCCTGATGACAACTGATGCATTTTTTTGCAATCAGTTTCTAGTAAAACAAGGGAGGCGTACCCTCCGTCTGAGTGGACACCACCCCAGTCAATGACTGGCTGAGTGAGCAATGATGTACCCGGTTTCATGTGGATGGATGCCTCCCCCCACTCCTGTCACCTGCTCCCATCTCCCCCACTCCTGTCACCGTCTCTCATCTCCCCCGCTTCTATCTATCACAGGCTCCCATCTCCCCTTCTCCTATCTCTCACCGGCTCCCATCTCCCCCGCTCCTGTCACTGGAACCCATCTCCCCCGCTCCCGTCTCTCACCGGCTCCCATCTCCCCCGCTTCCGTCTCTCTCACATCGGCCTCCATCTCCCCCGCTCCCATCTCTCACCGGCTCCAATCTCCCCCCGCTCCTGTCTCTCCCCGTCTCCCATCTCCGCCTTTCTCGACTCTCACCAGCTCCCATCTCCCCCTTTTCCGACTCTTACCGCCTCCCATCTCACCCGCTCCCGTCTCCCATCTCCCCCGCTCCCGTCCCTCACAGGCTCCTATCTCCCCCTATCCCGACTCTCACCGGCTCCCATCTCCCCTGCCCCGTCACTGGCTCCTGCCGTCTCTCACCGGCTCCCATCTCCCCTGCCCCGTCACTGGCTCCTGCCGTCTCTCACCGGCTCCCATCTCCCCTGCTCCAGTCTCTCACCGGCTCCCATCTCCCCTGCTCCAGTCTCTCACCGGCTCCCACTTCCCCTACTCCTGTCACCGGCTCCCATTTCCCCCGCTCCTGTCTCTCACCGCCTCCCATCTCCTCCTATCCCGACTCTCACCGGCTCCCATCTCCCCCGCCCCGTCAATGGCTCCTGCCGTCTCTCACCGGCTCCCATCTTCCCTGCTCCAGTCTCTCACCGGCTCCCATTTCCCCTGCTCCAGTCTCTCACCTGCTCCCATCTCCCCCGATTCCGTCTCTCACAACAGCCCCCATCTCCCCCGCTCCCATCTCTCACCGGCTCCAATCTCCCCCCGCTCCTGTCTCTCCCCGTCTCCCATCTCCGCATTTCTCGACTCTCACCAGCTCCCATCTCCCCCTTTTCCGACTCTTACCGCCTCCCATCTCCCCCGCTCCCGTCTCCCATCTCCCCCGCTCCCGTCCCTCACCGGCTCCCATCTCCCCCTATCCCGACTCTCACCGGCTCCCATCTCCCCCGCCCCTTCACTGGCTCCTGCCGTCTCTCACCGGCTCCCATCTCCCCTGCTCCAGTCTCTCACCGGCTCCCATCTCCCCTGCTCCAGTCTCTCACCGGCTCCCACTTCCCCCACTCCTGTCACCGGCTCCCATTTCCCCCGCTCCCGTCTCTCACCGCCTCCCATCTCCTCCTATCCCGACTCTCACCGGATCCCATCTCCCCCGCCCCGTCACTGGCTCCTGCCGTCTCTCACCGGCTCCCATCTTCCCTGCTCCAGTCTCTCACCGGCTCCCATCTCCCCTGCTCCAGTCTCTCACCTGCTCCCATCTCCCCCGCTTCCGTCTCTCACACCGGCCCCCATCTCCCCGGCTCCCATCTCTCACCGGCTCCAATCTCCCCCGCTCCTGTCTCTCCCCATCTCCCATCTCCGCATTTCTCGACTGTCACCAGCTCCCATCTCCCCCTTTTCCGACTCTTACCGGCTCCCATCTCCCCCGCTCCCGTCTCCCATCTCCCCCGCTCCCGTCCCTCACCGGCTCCCATCTCCCCCTATCCCGACTCTCACCGGCTCCCGGCTCCCCCGCCCCATCACTGGCTCCTGCCGTCTCTCACCGTCTCCCATCTCCCCTGCTCCAGTCTCTCACCGGCTCCCATCTCCCCAGCTCCAGTCTCTCACCGGCTCCCACTTCCCCCACTCCTGTCATCGGCTCCCATTTCCCCCGCTCCCGTCTCTCACCGGCTCCCATCTCCCCTTCTCCCATCTCTCACGGCTCCCATTTCCCCTGCTCCCGTCTCTCACCGGCTCCCATCTCCCCCGCTTCCGTCTCTCACACCGGCCCCCATCTCCCCCGCTCCCATCTTTCACCGGCTCCAATATCCCCCCCTCCTGTCTCTCCCCGTCTCCCATCTCCGCCTTTCTCAACTCTCACCAGCTCCCATCTCCCCCTTTTCCGACTCTTACCGCCTCCCATCTCCCCCGCTCCCGTCTCCCATCTCCCCTGCTCCCGTCCCTCACAGGCTCCTATCTCCTCCTATATCGACTCTCACCGGCTCCCATCTCCCCCGCCCCGTCACTGGCTCCTGCCGTCTCTCACCGGCTCCCATCTCCCCTGCTCCAGTCTCTCACCGGCTCCTATCTCCCCTGCTCCAGTCTCTCACCGGCTCCCACTTCCCTCACTCCTGTCACCGGCTCCCATTTCCCCCGCTCCCGTCTCTCACCGCCTCCCATCTCCTCCTATCCCGACTCTCACCGGCTCCCATCTCCCCCGCCCCGTCACTGGCTCCTGCCGTCTCTCACCGGCTCCCATCTTCCCTGCTCCAGTCTCTCACCGGCTCCCATCTCCCCTGCTCCAGTCTCTAACCTGCTCCTATCTCCCCCGCTTCCGTCTCTCACACCGGCCCCCATCTCCCCCGCTCCCATCCCTCACCGGCTCCAATCTCCCCCCGCTCCTGTCTCTCCCCGTCTCCCATCTCCGCATTTCTCGACTCTCACCAGCTCCCATCTCCCCCTTTTCCGACTCTTACCGGCTCCCATCTCCCCGGCTCCCCGGCTCCCATCTCCCCCGCTCCCGTCCCTCACCGGCTCCCATCTCCCCCTATCCCGACTCTCACCGGCTCCCATCTCCCCCGCCCCATCACTGGCTCCTGCCGTCTCTCACCGGCTCCCATCTCCCCTGCTCCAGTCTCTCACCGGCTTCCCATCTCCCCAGCTCCAGTCTCTCACCGGCTCCCACTTCCCCCACTCCTGTCATCGGCTCCCATTTCCCCCGCTCCCGTCTCTCACCGCCTCCCATCTCCCCTTCTCCCATCTTTTACCGGCTCCCATTTCCCCCGCTCCCGTCTCTCACCGGCTCCCATCACCCCCGCTTCCGTCTCTCACACCGGCCCCCATCTCCCCTGCTCCCATCTCTCACCGGCTCCAATCTCCCCCCCTCCTGTCTCTCCCCGTCTCCCATCTCCGCCTTTCTCGACTCTCACCAGCTCCCATCTCCCCCTTTTCCGACTCTTACCGCCTCCCATATTCCCCGCTCCCATCTCCCCCGCTCCCGTCCCTCACAGGCTCCTATCTCCCCCTATCCCGACTCTCACCAGCTCCCATCTCCCCCTTTTCCGACTCTTACCGACTCCCATCTCCGCCGCTCCCGTCTCCCCGGCTCCCATCTCCCCCGCTCCCGTCCCTCACCGGCTCCCATCTCCCCCTATCCCGACTCTCACCGGCTCCCATCTCCCCCGCTCCCGTCCCTCACCGGCTCCCATCTCCCCCTATCCCGACTCTCACCGGCTCCCATCTCCCCCGCCCCATCACTGGCTCCTGCCGTCTCTCACCGGCTCTCATCTCCCCAGCTCCAGTCTCTCACCGGCTCCCACTTCCCCCACTCCTGTCATCGGCTCCCATTTCCCCCGCTCCCGTCTCTCACCGGCTCCCATCTCCCCTTCTCCCATCTCTCACCGGCTCCCATCTCCCCTTCTCCCATCTCTCACTGGCCCCTGTCAGCCCCCACTCGGCCCACGGACAACACCAGGGCCGCAATCAACAGACATCCAGTGTTTTTCACACAGCGGTCAGAATCACGCTCCTTGAAAAGCACTGGACATGTGAATAAGGCCTTTGACTCCAGATTTTGCACATTGCTCAGTTGCTTTTATCATTGCTTTTATTATTTTTTCCACATTCTATGCAATTTTTTCAAACTGAAAATTTTGAATATTTTAAAAACAACTGTTAAAAGAAAGCAGGTTCTATATGTCTACGTGTTTCAGTGGCAGAGGTAACATTCAGCATGTACAGTTTTATTGCGTTTGTAGAACATTACTTTTCTACAAACTATTTATATTCTCGAATTTTGGCATTTGTTAGATTTATGGTTTAAAGTTTTTCTTCTGTGGCAGGGAGAGGCACCGAGTGCAGATGTCTCATTGTGGACGGCGTACAAAATAAGAACAGCCAGGCTTATAATAACTCGTTCTTGACTCTTGGATGTGCGTGTCAGGATCCGAAAGCGGCTGGTGAAAGTTGTTGTCAAGAACATTTGAAATGAGTTAAAATATCAGAATTAAGTGAATCATTTGCAGTCTAAGTAAAGAGATTATTACAATATGTCAGGGTGAACTGATGACATCTGCTTTCTGGCAAATATATATATATACTGTATATATATATATATATATATATATATATATATATATATATATATATATCTTACTCCAGAGAATTTTCTTTTCTGGTGTAAGAAAGTTATACAGATTTGTAATCTAATTCTATTTAAAAATGTCAAGTCTTCCAGTACTTATCAGCTGCTGTGTGCCCTGCAGGAAGTGGTGTATTCTTTCCAGTCTGACACAGTGCTCTCTGCTGCCACCTCTGTCCATGTCAGGAACTGTCCAGAGCAGGAAAGGTTTTCTTTGGGGTTTTGATACTGCTCTGGACAGTTCCTGACATGGACAGAGGTGGCAGCAGAGAGCACTGTGTCAGACTGGAAAGAATACACCACTTCCTGCAGGACATACAGCAGATGATAAGTACTGGGTTTGATTTTTACATTAACTTGTTGGTACTAGTTGATTTGATATTTTTCCCCTTTAATTAAAGATGAAGCATAATAGACTGAGATATATGGACTAACTCGAACAACATACATACCATTAACCCCTACAGCAATTTCACAAAAGTCGTTTACACGCCTGTATAACATTCAAATGATTTAAAAAAAATTTATTTTTTTATTTTTAATAGAAGGATTTAAAAAAAAAACCACAATATAGAGAAAAATCAATGAAGTTGTTGTCTATGGAGTTGTGTGGTCAACATGATAAAAGACGTGCACCTGGACTCATTGCCATTACGCACACATTAAGCCCCATTAACATGTAAGATGGTTATGGAGACAAAAAGGACACGGATAATTGAAACAATAATATACGCTGAGTAGACATAACATTATCCAGAATGTATCCGAGGACTGAGGGTAACATGGGGGCTGATATTCCATAACAGTTACTAAGAGGAAGATTGGGAAGGCTGGCCATTGTTATCAGTACAACAATCATGTCGAGGAAAGGAATCCAGAGGAGCTCACTGGGAACTCTATAGGGGGTCACCTCTAAATTGCATTTAAAAAATTCCTCAGTTGTCAACATTGGTTTCATTCCAACATAAACATCCCCAATATGATGTTAGCGGAAACATCAAATGTATAAAGGACAATGTGATTTTTTATGGATGTAACAATTACTTTTTCATTAGAAGTACATAGAAACAAAGCAACAACATAAAAAGTGATGCTTCTCCTCACTGTTGTGCAGTTGCTCCTCAAGGAGGACCATCAATGGAAAACTTACCGATGTAACCAATCCGTTACACTGGCTTCACTTTGGGCCACAGCTGGGAGCTGAGTATAAGTGCCCTCTAGGTTTTCACCCTTTATCCCACACAGTATGTGGAAGCTGGACTTCTGCTGCTGGTGGGCACCAGGTTGCTTCCAAAGCAAGGTCCCATTGTGGGTAACGGCAGGTCAAGGGTTGTGTTGAGCGGATTTCCCAAAAGTGTCCAGGTGTGTCAACTTCTCCTAACCCAAACACTTGGCATTTACCTCCCTGCATCTGAAGTAATTGCATTATGCTGCCAGGAAAACATGGATACAGCCTACAATGCTTGGGTTCAGGGAAGTTGCCAAACGTGGACACTTTTGGGAAGTCCGCCCAACACTAGTCCAGAGAACTGGATACTGCTGGTGCAAAGCATCAGAGAATCAGGCAGTAAAGGTGAATTCGGCTGGCTGGGTCACCAATCGGAGAATCAGAAGAGTACCAGGGACAAGACAGAAGAGTAGTCAAACACAGGCAGTGGGTTAGGAAAGGTGGCTCGGAATACAGGTCAACAACATGCACAGCAAAATGAGAGGCAACACAAAAGGGGACAGATGGGTCATAAAGTCCAAGAGTCAGCATACACAAAATAAAAAATACTGGAAAAATACTCAGAAAAACAAAGAACCAACAATGCTCTGGCAAGAGGGAACATGGAAATTTACAATTCCAATTCGTGGTGCCATGACCTGGGTGCTGAATACAGATGTTGTGGCAGCTGGTGGGCTTTGGTGTTTTGGGGTGGCTTTGTCACGATGGCCAGGAGGGGCAATACCCACCCCCGGACACATGGGCACTAGTCCTTGGTAGAATGGTTGTGAAGTGTGTGGGTGGAGGGTGTGGGCCCTTGTCTAATTAGTGCAGTACTCTGTCAGGACTGTAGTATAGATACTTGAAAGAAGAAATCCTCGCATTCACGTATGATGTCTGCATATACCGTGTTTTCCCGAAAATAAGTCGCCCTCCTAAGGCACCCCCTACTCTAAACTTTGGCACCACCCCAAAGTAAGACCCCCCCCACACAAAAGTAAGGCCACCCCCCGTCATCTTTGAATCCAAAGCACTTCTCAGTGCTAAGACATAGATGATATAACAGCAGCAGCAGGTGTATTCATTCCAGTACCCTGTGTGTACAAGTGACTTATAGTGTCCCTGGTTTAGCCCACTAAGGGCACATTAATGTTATACCTATTGTGCCAGTTGCCCAGTAAAAGGCACGCGATACCTATTGTGCCAGTTGCCCAGTAAAAGGCACGCGATACCTATTGTGCCAGTTGCCTGGTAAAAGGCACGCGATACCTATTGTGCCAGTTGCCCGTTAAAAGGCAAGTGATACCTATTGTGCCAGTTGCCCAGTAAAAGGCATGTGATACCTATTGTTCTAGTAGCCCAGTAAAAGGCACGTGATACATATTGTTCCAGTAGCCTAGTAAAAGGCACGCCATACATACTGTTCCAGTAACATTCGTACAGCATTACACGTGATACGTGTGAATAACATGACGCCCTACAGACGCACATTGGAATCATGTATGTAACGCTGCGCAAGAAATACGAAGGAAATGTGGGAACATTGCCGTAAACATTCGTAAAGCGTTCGCAAATATTTTTCATTCGCAACTGAGAAGAGTGGCATTATACTGTGATTTTGGGGTGTTGGGTGCACCCAGGCATGCTCCCCCTGATGTCACAGTGTCATTCCAGAGGTGTTGGCATCGTTTAGGGAGGTTTCATAGGGTACTTGGTGACCTCCAAGTGGTCGAATTTGGATTTCCAAGTGCCCAGAATTTTTTTCCCCATAGATTATAATGGGATCGAATATTTGTTCGAATAGTCGAATCTCAGTGCCTATTCGATTTGAATTCTCGAAAGTCGAATATTTCACTACTTGCTCATCTCTAGTAATCAGTAAAATACTTCAGCTCTTAGCAACTTTGTTCTACTTGGGATCAGTCAACCCCTAATACTTTATACTATATAGGGCTGTGTCACAGGAAGAGAGGAGAGTAGAAAAGGTGCGTGGGTAGAAGGCCCCTTTACATACTGCAGCTTTGCTTAGGGAGGAGAGTGAGACACCTAGTGGCTAGAGTGGAAATCACAGCTCATAGCTGTCTGGTTTTTGGCATGCTGTCCAGTATTTTACAGTATGATTCATTATCTTGTCTGTGCTGGAGACTTTTTAGTGGAACCTCCATTGCAGATGTGAACACGGTCTTATCTGTTTAGGATTATACTATGGCCGTGTCCATTCATTTTATCTACAAATTTTTTACATTTATTACGGCACAAGAAGATACGCCTTCTTATCCTCTAATCCCTTCCATAGTAATAATAATAACAATCATTCCCTAACATTAGCTGGTTACCGGCAGAGTAAGGCGCTGCTTCTACTTAACTGGTGGTTAGCCTATAATATCAGTGTTTATCATTATCAATGGGGGGAACATCTAGAAGGCGCACCCTTCCCTAAATCATAGCCGCCATTATCACGTATGTGATTATCCTGCGCCTCTGTATGTCTGTTCTTAATCATTTATGAAATGTTTATGGCATTAAGAGCTTAAGGATCAGTCCACACCCTTCCCCAGATGTTTGGCTCCGATGCTGCCTCTTGCCTTTACAAGTCACACGAGCAGTAATAACAGATCTGGACTGATATTTTATTACGCTCTTGTACCTGATGTGTACGGCTCCTAACACCCCGATCCCGCAATCTGTTCGTGCTTTATTTCACTGTTATCATCTGGTATTGATAGAACTCACTATTTATTTGTTATCGGAGCTAAGTGATTACATATTTTACTAAACGCAACGTAACGTCTCCAAATATGAATTTTATAGAGATTTATAACTGGTTTGGAATACGGTGATTTTCTACCATTGCCGTGTAGCGATATAATGTTATTAGGGTTATTTAAAGGAGAGAGAGATTTGAAGATGTATATTAAAGCTCTCTTAAAGGGAATATCCGTTTTTTATAATAAGGGGTCGGCTTTTTTATAACCTACGCCGAGACTCTGCCACACTTACTTTAATAAAGATGAAAAAGTAGCTGTGAAAAGTATAGAACTATAAATATGAAACTAGAAAAATTGTTCCCTATGACAAGAATAAAGATCCCCTTACACCTTCAATAACTGACAGGTGAACGATCGTTCAGCTGGCAGTTATCTTTCCAGTCTTCCCCATACACAGGAACATTTAGCATGGCCGAGCGTTCCTGTATTCTCTATGGTGAAAGTTACGTACTGGCTTTGGCTTATCTCTCTCAGAACAAAGGGATCGGGCAGTGATTTTTACTCACGCCCGACCCCTATCTCTACCGATATCATCTGTCGCCAGTCGGTAAGGGGAGCTTAATGCACCTTATACCAATGGCTGAACCCGCCATAAGTGGTGGGGGCCGCACAAACAATTGCTGAGTCATTAGTGTGGCCCTTTGCTTCTGTAGGATGGGAACAAAGCGATCACCTGGTCCCTATTACACAGGGTGATATTTGCCTGTTCTCTTTGTATATGCAAGATGCTAACTAGAGATGAGCGAATTTACACTTTGAGGCACTTTGTTAGCAGTCAGCTTATCAGCCGGCTGAATTTGAACACTGTGCTGGGAAAAGCTGGATCCAATCCTGAGAAACTGGGGAAAGTTTCCCAGGACTGGATCCAGCTTTTCCAGGAGCAGCTGCACCGTGTTCAAAGGCAGCCGACTGATAAACTGACTGCCGAGCTAACAAAGTGCTTCACTTTGTTAATATTGTAAGTTGGCTCATCTCTAAGGGTACTATTACGCAGAACGATAATCGGATAATTACACGGAACGATAATCGGATAATTACACGGAACGATAATCGGATAATTACACGGAACGATAATCGGATAATTAAAGACAACAATCAGCCGATGATTGTTGTCATTGGCTGATCGTTGATAAAGGTTCTGACCTATAATTGTCGGGCGCCGACCGCGCACCGCTACGTGTAATAGTGGTGCGCGGCCGGCGACTGACGATATACATTACCTATCCACGCTGCAGGGCTCCTCTTCCTCTGTACTTCTCCCCGGGTCCCGCGCGCTCCAGATTCAGAGTGGACTGTCAGCTGAGACAGACCACTCTGAAGCTGGAGCGCGCGGACCCGGGGAGAAGCAGAGCGCAGGAGGAGCCCTGCAACCTGGACAGGTAATGTATGACGTTTAAACAAGGGCTGCAAGGACATCGGTAACGATGTCCCTGCAGCCCTTGTAAACGATTGTCGTGCCGTGTAATAGGCACAGTAAACGAGCGCCGATCCAGCAGATCGGTGCTCATTTACATTTATTATGTAATAGTACCCTTATGCTAACCAAGGATCCAGCAGTAGAAGCCATCGGGGCCAGTAGTCTATAGTCAAGTCTTTCTTCCTGCATCAGACAAGGTAATGTAATTACAATCGCTTCTCTGGAGGATGCTTAATAATTAACTCCCGATAGCGGTCGAGCTTATTGTAAGACAATCTGAAGCCACATGGACTCCCAGTTTATTGGTCATGTAAATGCTTCCACCAAATGGACCCAGGATGACTCAGTGACTCACCACCAGTTCCTGAAAATGATGCTGCGTGTAAAATTCAATCAATACATGTAATGAATGATATAGCCTAATAATCCCGCCATCATTTTCAGGCATATCCTCTCTTCCTACGCTGTCTCTAGTCATTTGCCATCGGGGAGTCATTTGTCTGTGTCCCCTCGGTGAAGGCACTTTACACCATGTTCGATAAATCTCCCCCAGTATATTCGGATTGTGCTCATCCCTAGTAAATACTTGTGTTGCCCAGGAAGTGGTGTATTCTTTCCAGTCTGACACAGTGCTCTCTGCTGCCACCTCTGTCCATGTTAGGAACTGTCCACAGCAGGAAAGGTTTTCCATGAGGATTTGCTCCAGCTCTGGACAATTCCTGACATGGACAGAGGTGGCAGCAGAGAGCACTGTGTGAGACTGGAAAGAATACACCACTTCCTGTGGGACATACAGCAGCTGATAAGTACTGGAAGACTAAATAAAATTTCTGGTATCAATTTATTTGAATTTGTTTTTTTTGTTTTTTTAAAGTCGGAAGTCTGGCAGTTGCCCCATTCAGAGTAAATGCAAACACGTATGTGCATGCATGTGTATTTACCCAAATACACAAATGCAATGTACAATTCCTTTAAGATACACTCTGAAAGTGTCAGAAAGAGTCAGTATGGTTGCACCCTAGTGATATAAGTTGGACTAATACTGAATGAAATTGCGTTACCTTTCAAAAGTGCAATACTATAAAGAGGTATAAAGATAATTAACGTCCGTAGTGATCTGCCTTCTGCCATCCAGACCAATAATCCTCAAATTATCAGCACAATAAAAGGGGCCCGAAGCATTTCTGCTCGGGGAAGGGGATGTTATCCGGCAATGATATGCTTATGTCAGGCTTTAAAAGTTCCGCCATTAAAGCCAAGTTGCTGACCCAAACAGCTCCACTATTCAAGGGCAGACTTCAGCGCGGCTCGGCTCGCCAATGTTAATGGCCGCCCTGCTATCATTAGAATGATTTGGTGGAGAAAAAAGTGGCATCATATTGGCAGCAGAGAGCAGGCTAGTTCTTTATATGCGACTATTATAGCTGGAAGCCATGAAACTAAAATGATTCTTAAAGTCAATGAAAGTGTCAGTAAGGTTCTGTGTATGATCAGATCCATATACAAAAAGGTAAAAGTTAAAGGGGAACTATCAGCAGGTTAGACGAATCTGTTGCACAGGACACGCTAAGGAGGAAGGTATGTGTCTTAATTTCCTCCCCAGTGCCGTTCAGGTGCAGTTAGTCGTTTGCTCAATGGTCCGGTGATGTCACTTCCTGCATAACATGGTGATATTACTTCCTGGATAACATGGTGATGTCACTTCCCAGATAAAATGGTGATGTCACTTCCTGGATAATATGGTGATATCACTTCCTGGATAACATGGTGATGTCACGACCCAACTCCCAGAGCTGTGCGGGTTGTGGCTGCTGGGGAGGATGATGGCAGAGGGACACTGAGGGACACAGGGCACTGGAGGGACACTGAGCATCCCCTTGCCATCATCCTCTCCAGCAGCCACAGCCCGCACAGCTCTGGGAGTTGGGTCGTGACATCACCATGTTATCCAGGAAGTGACATCACCATATTATCCAGGAAGTGACATCACCATGCTATCCAGGAAGTGACATCACATGCTATCCAGGAAGTAAAGACTTGATGCAGAAGTAAGTGCAAGGAAAAAAGCACTTCATAAGCATTTCCTGCAATAAGTATATATTGGTGATTTGTATAACTGTAGGGGGGCAATACAATACTTTAATAAAAATTTTCGCCAGACTTCTCCTTTAACCCCTAGGCGACCCTGGACGTACCCGTACATCCAGGGCCACCTCTACGCGTTTAGAGCGGGGCTGCGCAGCGGCCGTGCCCTGAACCGCCAAGGTCCCCGTTGCCACTCGTAGCCTGGGACCATGGCTATTAGTGGGCACGGTCCGATCGCCGTGCCCGCTAATACAGTAATCGGATGCAGCTGTCAAAGTGGACAGCTGCATTCGATTACTTACTGCAGCACTTCCCTGGTGTCTAATGGCGCTGATCCCGGCTCGGCACTCGATTGCTTCCGGCTGCAGCTGCCAGAAGCAATCGATGTGCCTATCTCATCGATCTATGCTGCATATCTATGCAGCATAGATCTCAGTTAGAGATCAGGGGGGCTTCTAGTATAAGTGTAAAAGTAAAAATAAAAGTGTTATTATTAATAAAAAGTCCCCTCCCCTAATAAAAGTCACCCCCCTTTTCCCAGGTTATAAATAAAAATAAACAAATAAATAAATAAACAAACATGTTTGATATCGCCGCGTGCGTAATCGCCCAAACTATTAATTTATCACATTCCTGATCTCGCACAGTAAATGGCGTAAGTTGCCCAAAGTGCAAAATTGCGCATCCATAAAAATTGTAATAAAAAGCTATCAAAAAGTCGCATATGTGCAATCAAGGTACCGATAGAAAGAACACATCATGGTGCAAAAAATGACACCTGACACAGCCCCATAGACCAAAGGATAAAAGCGCTATGGGCTGGGTTCACACTATGTATATTTGAGGCTGTATTTGGTCCTCATGTCAGGTCCTCATAGCAACCAAAACCAGGAGTGGATTGAAAACACAGAAAGGATCTGTTCACACAATGTTGAAATTGAGTGGATGGCCGCCATATAACAGTAAATAACGGCCATTATTTCAATACCACAGCCGTTGTTTTAAAATAACAGCAAATATTTGCCATTAAATGACGGCCATCCACTCAATTACAACATTATGTGAACAGATCCTTTCTGTGTTTTCAATCCACTCCTGGTTTTGGTTGCTATACAGCCTCACAAATACAGCCTCAAATATACATAGTGTGAACCCAGGCCTGGGAATGGAGCGATTTTTAGGAACATATATTTGTTAACAATGGTTTGAATTTTTTACAGGCCATCAGATACAATGAAAGTTACACATGTTACATATAGTTGTAATCGTAACGACTTGAGGAACATATATAAAAAGTCAGTTTTACCCCAGGGCGAATGGCGTAAAAACAAATACCCCCCAAATAAATAAAATGTTTTTTTTTTTCCAATTTCACCACACCATACTGAAAAAATTCAGCCTGTCATTGCAAAGTACAATTAGTGGCGCAAAAAATAAGGGCTCATGTGGGTTTCTAGGTGAAAAAATGCAAGTGCTATGGCCTTTTAAGCACAAGGAGGAAAAAACGAAAACGCAAAAATTTAAATTGGCCTGGTCAATTGGCCAATCACCACTACCCATCATCCCAGTTCACTCCTGCTGAAGGCCCCTCTGCTGTCTCTGGAGTAACAACAGGCTTCTCTCTCTGGGATATACAGCAACCCAGCAACATTTTCCAGCCTGGTGTATTACATTAGGAGAATACTCTGTAAAGGGCAATGGTTGTTGATCTGCTGTGCCACCCAATAAGCTTGGCTTTGGGACAGTCTTGCTAGGTTCAGTGGTCAGCTTGCTAGCCGGCTGCATTTGAAGCCTATGTTTGTCAATGCTTCTCTGCCTGGAAAAGCTGGAACCAGTCCTGGGAAACTTCTCCCAGTTTACAAGGACTGGATCCAGCTTTTCCAGGCACTCGGAGCAGCAAGGACTTCAAAGGCAGCCGACTTACAAGCCGACCACTGAGCCAAGCAACTTGCTTCGCTTCGCTAGTACTGCAAATTTGCTGATCCCTAATTTTAATCCTTAACTTCTTCCCACAAATGGGCATACTGTTATTATGAAAGCTCAAGGCCTCTGGTAGTCCTATGTGGCTATACGTTGACTGATGCTGATGTAGCGTGCCTATAGAGTGGCGATCTAATGGATCAATGTAGAACATAGGTAATTCATTGATCTAAATGAGCAATTGAGTGATTGCTTATATAAGTTCCCTAGGTGGCCTACAAAAGTATATGAATTAAAATATAGAAATGGAACAAGCCCTAATGTGGCTTTGTAGATGAAGCTCAGCTGTAGTAACCAATCTTGGCCACTACAAAATAGATGGAGCTTTCTGCTTCCTGCTCTGCCTTGCTGCGTATGCCAGCAGTACATCTCTGGTAAACAGCTAATTGATGAGAGTGCTGGGTATCAGACCTTCACCGATCTGATATTGATGACCTTTCTTGAGGATCGGCCAACAATACGTTTTGTAGGGCTATGTGCACACTACGTATAGAGACTCGCGGTTCCGTGACCCGGGTACTCCAGCAAAAATAAATAAATAATCTTTCAAATCAGCTGGTGCCAGAAAGTGCCAGAGACTTGTAATTCTATTTAAAAATCTCAAAACATCTAGTCCATCTAGTATCACCTGCAATGCCTCTCCATCCCTCCTCCCCCGCCCTCCTCATCATTAGGAATGCCCGAGGCAGGATTTCTCCTATTCATCACTCGTCTGAACACTGCACATGGGCCTTAACGATCTAACACGTGCACCACTTGTGACATGTGATGAATAAGAGAAATCCTAATGGTGAAGAGGGTGGGGAGGAGGGACAGAGAGGTTGTGCCAGCCTAATGCATACACAATCTAGGCCACGGCCGTTGGGCACAGGTCTACAAGTTTAAATGTTGTTTTTTAGGACAATAACTGCATCACCTGCCGAACGAACCCCAGGACAGATCTTGGATTAAAAGCAGCTATCCGAAGGTACAAGTGGTTTGGGGGGCAGATTGTGGGTACTTTCTGAAACCAGTTACTTCTAAATAACCCCCCCGCCCAATATTCATTGTATTGAGCTGTATATGCACACTATATTCATTTCATGACAATAAAGCATTGGGCAAGTCTCCGTCTAACAGGAAAGCAACATTCCAGGCTCCCAATCCAGCAATCCATCATTACACAAGGTGCCAAGTTTCTCAGTACAATAACTGGATTCACTGTCTTCTTGCCAAGACTTACTATTGCCTCTAAAACAAGGACACAGACTACATTTCCACCATCAGAATGGACTTCTTCCTCAAGCTAAAGCCAAAGACTTGTTACAACTTCTCCCTATGACAGAATTGGCTCGGTGTACACAAACATATAATGCATTATTAACAATAGGTGGAGTTTATTGCTTGGAATAAGGACAAATATTTTCTGCCGAAACTTGAGATTTAGTCTTCAGTATTTAGTATATATAGTCTAGTGCTGGATTATACCTGATTCCGGGGATATCTGCCCCACAACATGAGTGCCCCAAGTCCTAACCCTCCATCTGGGACCATGGTGATACATGCACGGATGGGGCCGATTCGGCAGATTATCATTCTATGTAATAAATACAACGATCAAGTGAAGATCATTGGATGATCTTTGACTTTTAAACGTCATTAAACATCATCAAACATTATACTTACCTGTTCTCCCTTCTGTTGTCCTGCAGCCTTTTTCCCGTGTCCCCTACTCAAGACTGGTGCTTCTGGTCCCATCTTCTGGCCAAGACAGGACAATGCCATAGCCAGTGATTGGCTGCGCTGCCTGTCACTAAAGAGATGGGAACAAAAGTGTCAGTGTTGAGCTGGAACACCGGCAAAAGACTTCAGGTCAATAGGGAGGGAGAATAGGTAAGTATCAACTTTCTTATTCTTATACTGTCATCAGCCTTTGGCTGCGCACCACTACACGAAGAGATGCATGGTCAGCGGCCAATGATGTTTTAACATGTTTAAAAGACAATGATCATCTCATGATCTTCATTTGATCATTGTCTTTATTACATGGAGTCATAATCTGCCGAATCGGCCTGATAGGGCTGCACGGACATCGCTAATAATATATATACAACCCTCATGCATGCGTATCAAGTCTTGTATAAGCTCGGTAAGCGAGCGCCGATCTAGCAGATCAGCACTCGCTTAAGGTCCTATTACACCAAATGATTATCTTCCGTACTTGGACGATTACCGGACGCTCCAGCCGATAGTTGTTTGTTGTAATAGCGCATGTAAAAAAGCACATGATCAGCCGATATGCATGATGTTGGCTGATCGTGGTCTTTTGACATGCTGAAAAAGCCTGAACAGGTCAGCGAAGGTCTGTTGTGTGCCGCTCCGTCCAATAGGAGGGGTGGCAGCAGACCGCCGCTGACTTCAATGGGCAGCATAGACGATCTAAGAATCGTCCGGGCAGCCCCTCCCGCTTGCTGCCTGTACATGTAATAGCACAGGCAGCGAGCGGAGATTGGGGAGGAAGCGAGTGCTTACCTGACAGGTCGGTGTTCGATTCCTCTTTAATACCGTGCCTCGTAATACGACCCTAACAGGGAGATGTCAGGCCATCTAATACGGCCCTAACAGGAATCCCTCTGCAGTTCTGTTTTCACTCTTCTATTAGCCAGCAATCGTCTCAGAGCTGATCCATTGCTGTGCATCTTGATTGCCAGTCCTGGATAGTCTAGGATGGGATTCCTGTGGGTTAGTCCCTCTAGTCCCTGGCCTGTACAATTCTATGCAATTAGAAAGGATTACATGTAGGGAAAGTGAGGATTAGGACTCTATTACATGTGCGGAAGCATACTATAAAAGAGTGCCAATTTCATAGATTAATACTCCTTTAAAAAGCCCAGTGCATGAATGATTGCTGGATTGTTCTTGCAGCAGTCTGTTTCCGTTATATGTCATCTACACAGCTTCCATTAAGTTGGGAGATATCACTGTGTGATCCTTAAAGGGGTTGTCTGGTTTCCTAATATTTTTAATATTTTGCTGGGGACGTAATAAAAAAAAAAGGAAGGAAAAAGAAGAAGAAGAAGAAGAAGAAGAAGAAGAAGGAGAAGGGATACTTACCTGCCCTGGTCCCCAGCAAGTTGTTGGAACGGGACCTGTGGGGTACTAGGGTAGGTGGGTAGCACTTAATTTTCTACCATGCTTCCAACACAATACATATAATGTTAGGATATGGGACAATCCCTTTTAATTAACCTATAATGGCCCTGCAGAAAAATTAAACACTTGGACAATAAACTTTTAATTTGACTTTTATGGCCCATAATTTGCTAGAGTCAATATGAGGAGCAGCCATAGAAACCAGATCAGATACCAGCTCTTATTATCCAGGATTAAAGCGACTCTGTACCCACAATCTGACCCCCCCAAACCACTTGTACCTTCGGATAGCTGCTTTTAATCCAAGATCTGTCCTGCGGTCCGTTTGGCAGGTGATGCAGTTACTGTCCTAAAAAACAACTTTTAAACTGGAAGCCCCGTGCCATACGGGTGTGGCCTAGATTGTGTATGCATTAGGCTGGCACACCCTCTCTGTTCCTCCTCCCTGTCCTCCTCATCATTAAGAATGCTCCAGGCAGATTGTCTCCTATTCCCCACCTGTGTCAGCACGGCACATGGGCTGGATCGTTAAGACACCTGTGCAATGTTCAGCATGAAGAAAATGTTCCAGTGGCGTTCCTAATGATGAAGAGGGTGGGGAGGAGGGACGGAGGGGTGGTGCAAAGTTAGGGCACAGATATTCTAAGCCCCGGCCGTTGGGCACGGGTCTCTAAGTTTAAAAGTAGTTTTTAATGACAATAACTGCATCACCTGCTGAACGGGACAGGTCTGCTGAACCCCAGGACAGATCTTGGATTAAAAGCAGCTATCTGATGGTACAAGCGGTTTGGGGGGTCAGATTGTGGGTACAGAGTCACTTTAAAGAAAATTAAAGATTCATCCACACTGGTGCACATTGGATTTCCCTAGGTTATCGTAGGAGACTGGGATAGCGCTGCAGTTGCCTTAGTTATCCCTGATATCAATGCTAAATATAGATGAAAAACATGATGGAACATATCTGAATGTCCACAGAATTGACAGGATCCAGGGATTCCCGGTAGAATATTGCACAATATTGTCTCTGCTGAGAGCATCCTGGTGCCATCTGCTCCCCAGGTAGAAGATGTAAACTCAGATTCCACCTGCAAAGTGCTTAGAATGGTCCGGGCAGAGACAGGTGTGTAATGAAGGTGCTCGAGGAAACTGGGGGATCTGCTTGTGCTTTTTAGTGGACCAAAAATTCTCTCTACTGGTGGTCCATCTGTCTGGTCCATGCAAAGTCTGTTCAACATAGGTAGAAAGATAGATACCACCTCGAAATGGTGAATAAAAGTGAACCTGATGACATGTAGAGAAACATCAGGTGACTGTGCTCCCCGTGACTCACTCGATGATGTCATAGAGCTGTGTTTGTTTTATTCTGGTAACCATAGTGATGGAGAGCCTCATAGCAAAGCACATTGTGACCCTTGTCACCACTAATGATCCAGACAGAAGGACGTTACAGTACATTTATATAGATTAGGTAAACAATCGGCTAACATGCACCGTGTGCACAGACAATAACGTCCTTAGAAAAATACAGCAAACCTTTATTTAGCTGAAATGTCCAACTATACTACAAAACACATCATGTCCTTTGGTAGTAAACCATTGCTGATCACCAGCTAAGACTTTTATAGTAACCATCATAGTCCGTCACACACCAGGACTTCCACCAAAGCATTGGTGTTCTGCACCACCAGTGGTGTCCGCTACCAAGCAACAACCAAAAAATACTCATGCTGCATGACGAAAAGTCACTACGGCACTAAATATTGGGCAGGTAAGAGTAGACATGACATCAGTCCAACTACAACGCAAATAAAGGTTGTGTAGAGTTTGTGTCATAGCCAGGCCCTGATGTCCAAGAAGATCCACTAGTCAGACACTACTATTATAAATGGCACATGGCTGGTGTTGAGGAATAGAGATATGTGATGCCTACGCTTCCATCCTGGTCCCTCTGGCAACTTTACAATGTTCGAAGTAGGGTCGAAAAACCAACCTGTCTGTACACCACCTCAAACCGCGAGTGTTGAGTGGGGAACTGATCAGGTCCTCTGAAGGTTCTCTCAACTCAAACACTCAACATTTGACTCCCTGTGGCTGCAGAGGTCGGATGCTGACCTAGGGAGTCCTGGAAAACATGGATACAATTCGGCATCTGCGCTCAACACTACTAGTGAAGAGCGAACATCCTGATGTTCAGTTTGGATCCTGAACACGACATAAAAAAAAATTATCGTGATCCATTCGGCTCGTGTTTGCCGAACATTCACTAACAAATAATGAGCATACAGTAGAAGCGTACGTTTCGGTGCGTACAGATTATGAGGTGCAAAACATAAAATATGTTACAGCGGAGCAATTACGAGGTGCGTAGCATGAGCGTATCTTTTATCCGCTTGTGCGTATGTACGCAATGCCGTGCATATATGTATCACACAATACACACGAGGAATGCTAGGCCGCAGCGTACAGTCAGCTCAGCAAGTCAAGATGTCCCAGCGAGCCTCCCCTTTTGGCCTCAGAGAACTCAAATACATTGTAAAGATAATGGAAAGGATGGACTATGATGGACACCTGGTCACTACAGGGTTAAGAAATGAATCCTTATAGTGCTAAACCGCTGGATTCTGTCACCCTCCATACACTGACAATTTCACAACTTCCTAAGCCCTACTCGGTCAGCTCTCCTTCCCTACACTGACTAACTACCACTGTGAATATTGCTGCCTAACTAAATTTAGATGCTGTCCCTGCTTGTGTCACTCTCCCTACTGAACGGCACAAAAATCAGGAAAAAAATTCTGAATTTGACATTTTCCTGAAAATTTGAAAAATCGCTGCAAAATTTCAAAACCCTCTAACATCCTAACAAGTAAAAGGACATTCACCTAATTACGTCACCATAAAGCAGACATCTTGTAGATGTTGCAGTAATAATTAGTTTATGTGGCATAACTACTTTTCTCAGAAAAAGAGAATATAAAGCCCAGTGACAAGTGCCACAGAGGTACCGCAACACCTGCCCTTGCAAGTAACAACTATCACCCCTGGTTTACCACAGCTTTCATATACCAAGGTTCAGCAGAGACTGGAAGGCTGATGGGAGGGTCAGCCATATGCATATAAAAAGGTAGGGGTTATAGAATGATGTGACTTGCTACAATGCTGCAGATGTTATACAAGGATCTAGGTGTTGCGGTACCGCTGCGGCACTTGTCACGGGGCAGTGACACTTATCTCTCCCTGGGACCCAACACACGGCTGTTTAAGTGTTCCTAGTACCCCCTTGTGTGGTGCCACAGTACAAGGCTTAAACAAAGAGAATCAGGGGTAGTTTCGGAACAGATAATTTTACTGAAACAGTCTCTTAAAGAGACAGTACAGTTAGTAGCAACATGGCTGTTCACCAGGTGCGTTTTTAGTTTGAGAACCGGTCTGTCAGTTTGTTTCATTTTAAATTGAGAAACACTTGCCTGGATACTTGAAATGCATTTTGTTAGATACTTGAAATACACTTCACAGTCTCTGAGTTAGGTGATGTAGGTTAAGCTCGACTTTAGTGGCAAGTTGGACTACCTAGATGGGACCTGAACAATATGCACGGCACTCTACAGTAGGGGATCCTGACAACCTTGGCTCAAGTTGCGACTACTTAGAAAATAGAGTTGAGAGCAATACCTGTACTCACGGTGAGGAGAGAAAAACCATCAATGCTGCGATAGGTACACAGAGTGGCACGTCCAGCAGCATGGGCCCCAGGCTTAAACAACTGGGAGGAGCTAAACTTTCAGCTTATACTGAAGAGGTTGAGTAAGCTGCAGATGAGCATGTCGACGAGAAACACTTCTTTAACCGCTGTTTTGACTTTGTAGTGTGTCTGCAGGACTTGAGAGATGACTTGATCCCTGGTCAACAGTAGTCACACCCCAGGCTTTTCTTTAGTTGGGCAGACAGAAACTCTGGAATCAACATATAGGACACAGCAGCTAAGGATCAGGCGCTGGCCAGCAGGGCAAAACTCCCTGATTCTGGATACACTGGAGACAGCTACTAGCAGGAAACTTGAATAGGAATCATTACTATTTTTGTGCGGTGAATATAATACAGACCAATTTCCATTGGCCTTGCTGACAATTGTATTGTTGACATACGAGGTTCATGGGAAACGTAGCTACATAGATAGGACTGCATCATTGCGTCAGGAAAAGGAAACATAGATAGTGCAAGTCATTGTAGGAAGTTTGTGACAGCGGTGGCACAGTCCAGAGAATACAGTGCAGAGTTTATGGACTGCGGCCAGGTTACCAGATGATAAAAACAGAAGCAAATAATGTAGAATGGAAAGAAAAAAAAAAGCAACAGTGATTAAAAATAGCAAACATATAAAACTAATTCTAAAATGATCGAGGAAAACAATGTCACATGGAAAAGTGCCCAGTGTTTGACTAGCAAGCTATGCCTCATTTTTCTTACAAGGGGAACTCGTGTGTCAGAGAAGGTGACTGATGGATAGAAAAATATTGTGTCCAGACCATGATTAGTATTATTTAGCCCTAATCTCATGCTTCACCTCCTCAGGCCCCATACTGGGTATAATACCAGTGCATTGGGTCTGTTGCCTTTTTGTGTAGTCAGCAGAACGACTGATAGAAGAACAGCACCAACGTTTATTGGGAGAGTGTAAACGTAGGAACTGGTCCCACTGGTGGCCACAAGAGGTAGCAGAGCAACTGGTCCTCCTCTTGATGACATCTTGATGACCTTTTGATGAATTGGGTTTTGGCCTTAGCAGTGACTTCCTGCCCCAAAGCAGTTTTGAGTATTTCTGGACGGTGCTATCATCAGGCCTACCTATAGGAGTCTCTCAGTGAGGGTGTTTCCAGTATTCTAAGAAGGTGCTGGGCACAGAATAAGCTCCTCACTAGGTCTACCTACAATAGTCTCTCAGCAATGGTGTTTCCATTATTCTAAGAAGGTGCTGGCCACAGAATAAGCTCCTCACCAGGCCTACCTATAGTAGTCTCTCAGCAATGGTGTTTCCAGTATTCTTAGAAGGTGCTGGCCACAAAATAAGCTCCTCACCAGGCCTACCTATAGTAGTCTCTCAGCAATGGTGTTTCCAGTATTCTTAGAAGGTGCTGGCCACATAATAAGCTCCTCACCAGGCCTACCTATAAGAGTCTCTCAGTTAGGGTGTTTCCAGTATTCTAAGAAGGTGATGGCCACAGAATAAGCTCCTCACTAGATCTACCTATAGGAGTCTCTCGGCCATGGTTTTTCCATTACTCTAAGAAGGTGCTGCTCACAGGATCAGCTCCTCGCTAGGTTTGCCTGATGGAGTCTTTCGGCAGTGGTGTTCCCATTATTCTAATAAGGTGATGGCTGCAGCATCAGTTCCTCACTAGGTCTAATTGATGGAGAGTCCCAGCAGTGGTGTGTCCAGTATTCTAAGAAGCTGCTGGCCACAGGATGAGATCATCACTAGGTCCGCCTACAGGAGTGAGACTGCCATGACACCTATCAGACATTCTTGGCATATACTGCTTAAATTTTGCATATTTGCTTAAAATTTCACTGCAGCTCTTGAGAGACCCATAAAGGTTGTCTTCTGCTTAACTTTCTGGACCCATTGTATATGAGTCTGGGCCCACAACAGTGTGTGCAGATAGTCTGGTGGCTGGTCCAACCCTGTGCTCCCCATTTTGTTATTAAAAAAAAATCTTCATTTCTATAGTCCTCCCTTATGTATATAGTACCCTTAACATTATTTGTCACTTTAGTGAATAGCCTTACCCTTTATCCAAGAATGTCTTGAATTCAGGTTCGACGACATTCTCTGAACCCAAACACTAAACATTTAACTCATCAGCAGCTCAGCCGCGATTGGCTGAGCTTAACTGTGCTCAGCCAATCGCGGCTGAGCACAGCTATGACGCGGCTGAGGGGGGTCGGCACGAGAGACGGATGGAGCGGTTCGGCCGGCCTCCCAAAGACTACGTCATTGTCACAAGATGGTGACCGGGGGTCGACACGAGATGCGGTGGGTATAATGCACCACACTTCCGGGTCTAGTGTGGGTGGGGGGAAACACGGGGAAGGGGGCCATTCACATACATAACATACATTACAAAATTGTATAACTTTGTAATGTGTGTTATTTTGTGAATAATTATTTAGCACCACACTACCCCTTTAAAGGTAGCTCTATGTATTACTACAGAGGTAAGTACTATCTTACCGAACACAAGCACATAGAAGGCAGCTGCACTACAGGTTCATGTGTGAATGTGACCACACGTAAGTCTCAGCCGGGTTGGCTACATGGTTGGTGCTAGCTTGACAAGATCCTAGAAAATCCAATAATATAGTAGAAAAGAAGTTGACCCTGGATGTCATATTGCAAAAAGGACATAGTGCGGACATAAAGCGGGCAGACGCTACATGAGTGGAGTGGTGAC
This sequence comes from Dendropsophus ebraccatus, assembly GCF_027789765.1. Classification (NCBI taxonomy): domain Eukaryota; kingdom Metazoa; phylum Chordata; class Amphibia; order Anura; family Hylidae; genus Dendropsophus; species Dendropsophus ebraccatus. The sequence goes on along the minus strand of NC_091467.1, from coordinate 14,855,896 downwards.
AGCCTGTTTCACGCTCTTGGCGCTTCTATGGTCCGTAGAAGTGCCCAGAGTGTGAAACAGGCTGTCACCTCTCCGTTCACGTAGCGTCTGCTCACTTCATGTCTGCACTATGTACGTTTTGCAATATAAGAAATAAAGCTTAAGAAGACATCTAGGGTGAGTGCAACTTCTTTTCTACTATATTATTGGACTATCTTACAGAACAGCCACTTTTTTTTAACTCTCACGTTTACTAAAGTTTTATTCCCATTTCCTAAAACACGCTTTGTTGTGTCCGCCAATTATGTAGGATCGTTTCACCATTGAATTCCTCATTTTGATCCCGAGAGTAAATATTAATACTTGCAGCATTCCATTGGAATATATCACTTCATTAACTCGCAGTGGAATTCGCTGGAATAGCCTGAAGGCTCCGAAATTTATTGCGGAAAATCGCATTCTAACAACTTCTGTCAAGTTCATTCACTACTAGATAATATATGTATTTTTTTCCTCTAATATATATATATACAGAAACTATATTAGTTTACTCCATTTTCACAGTTTTGTTCAAACATTTGTTAAGGCGAGATCCATCGTGTGTACTTTTACAGCAAATGGACGTCATAGAGCAGGTTCCTCACTTGAAGCTTCCTGGAGAAGAGAAATATTAAAGGAGTTATCCAGGATTAGAAAAAAAACACAGCTAATATGTCACAAAACAGCGCCACCCCATTTTTCTCAGGTTGTTTGTGGTATTACAATTCAGCTCCATTCAGTTCAATTAAAGTGAGCTGCAAAACCTACACCCTAACCTCTGCCTGTGTCAGGTACTGTAGCAAATCCCCATAGAAAACCTCTCCTGCTCTGGACAGTTCCTGTCATCGCCAGAGCTGGCAGCAGAGAGCACTGTGTCAGACTGTAAAGTATACACCACTTCCTGTAGGACATACAGCAGCTGATAAGTACTGGAAGACTGGAGATTTTTTAATAGAAGTAAATTACAAATCTATATAACTTAAAAATAAAGATAAGGAGAAATGGATAAAAACAGTTCAAACAAATAGTTCTCCTTGCAGCTGGTTACACATCAGTCATAATCTGGAGGAGAATTTGCATAGTAATAGTCATTCAAATCAAAAAATTCTTTGGTAAATTTGCATTGCCTTTTTATTACTTCTGGGCCCTGGATGCCCTGCACCCTGAGGCACTATGGGTGTATTCTTTCCAGTCTGACACAGTGCTCTCTGCTGCCACCTCTGTCCATGTCAGGAACTGTCCAGGGTAGTAGCAAATCCCCATAGAAAACATCTCCTGCTCTGGACAGTTCCTGGCATGGACAGAGATGGCAGCAGAGAGCACTGTGTCAGACTGGAAAGAATCCACCACTTCCTGTAGGGCATACAGCAGCTGATAAGTACAAATCTATATCATTTTCTGAAACCAGTTGATTTGAAAGAAAAAGATTTTTGCCCTTTTCAATAACTTACGGCTGCAGCCTGCAGATAATTAAGGCCGCACTGGCAGCACATACAGCAGCTGATAAGAACTGGAAAACTTTTTTTTTTTTTTTTTTATAAAAGTAAATTAAAAATCCTTCTAGATTTTCATTTGATAGACTTTTTTTTGGCCGGAGTACCCCTTTAAATCCATCCATGATAATAAAAAAAAATATGCTTTATGCTGGTGTCTCTTGCTGATTACCTTAAAGTAACTGATCCATGAGGGTCCATGCAGGAATGGTGACCTAGTAGACATATTCAAAAGTCAGAAATGTAATTCAAGACTCTCACCATTATTAAATGTAAAAAAATCCCCTGTTGTCTCATTCATTGACCGTTTCCTGTTATTGCGCATATTGCGACAATGGGAAATGATGATGTATACTGGGGCTCGTCGGCTCATCTTGTTTTTTGTTTATGTAAAGAGAATATCTTACCTCCAGCCATTCATGAGTCAATCTTTTTCTTCATACATATTGTCAACGGAAAAAAAAAGAAAGCTTCTAACCTGCTGATATGTCCCTGCGGCGTGCCACCGGCTGTGATGTAGGTAATGGTGGTTGTCAGCTCAGCCGGGATGTTAGGCCTAGTTTACATACAGTATATTAGTTCCATCTGTTTCAGTTTTTTTTTTGTAGGAACCTGCCTACAACTGATGTCACAACTGATGCCAAAAAGGCATCAGTTGTCATCAGGTTTTCGATCCTTTTTTTAAGTAAAAACCATCAGGTTCCATCAGTAATATCAGTTGCCAGAAGTTTATTCAATTATTTGTCATGAGTTTTTTTTCCCAATACAACATATAGGGGGCATCGATATAGGGGGCAGCAGCATTAGAGGGGATCATCTATTTAGGGGGCAGCAGCACAGGGCAGCAATACATGGGGACTTCTGCTATAACAGGGATAGGGAACCTTGGCTCTGCAGCTATTGCAAAACTACAACTCCCATCATGCCTGGATATCGCAGCCATGATGGGAGTTGTAGTTTTGCAACAGCTGGAGAGGCGAGGTTCCCTACCCCTGTCCTAAAGGGGGTTGCACATATATAGAGTAGCTGGGGGGGCTGCCGCTCCTGCAAGGGGCCACTCTACTGAAGGGCCAGGGTGACAAGGGTTAATGGGGTGGCAGGGACAGGGATATCTTTATGGAGCACCAGAGGCAAAAGCATGCATAATGCATGCGTCTGTGCGCGGCATACCTCCGGCGCTCCATTCACTTTATTGGATGCAGTGCCGGATAGCTGAGCTGGCCGTACGTCAGAACGTTGCATGTAGCCTTCTGCCGTGCGGTCTGTCCGTCAGCATCAGTTGTAGAACGAATCATCCAAACTGTCCCATTGTAAACAATGGGATCAGTTCAGAGATGCGTTTCCCTCCGATGCCTCTCTACTGCGCCGGAGGGAAATGCCGACAGATTGACGCACATATGTAAACTAGGCCTTAGTTGTCGTGACGCCAGTGCTAGTCCAGCACATAGGTGTAATGTTGGCACCTGTTTTTGTAGTATTACTGGCTGTATTCCCCAAATGGTCGGCAACCTGCCGGGTTCTTGTGGGTCCATTGGGCTCTTGTCACGGCAACCTGGAGTGGCAACTGACCTACCCGGACTGTCTGTACCGCCACCCACAGAAGGGAGAAAAATAACCCAAGGTGTACGGTTGTGCGTGTATAGGTGCAGACAGAGGATAACAGAGTCCTGTATGTATTAAATTAAAACAGATTTAGAGTAGTAGCAGATGTCAGGGACCAGATAGGTGGGCTCCTTGCCCAATTTAATAAGTACTCTGCCGGGATGTGGTAAAGTTTGTATAGTGATTTGAAGAACTCCTCGTACTCACGTATAGATACGTCATAGTTATCTTATCTGACCGCCTTCTGCCTGTCAGTGTCAGGTTTCCATCCTAATTGGTAGTACCAGGCCTCTGTCTCTGGGGGCAGCTAGGTAGTAGTTTCCTTCCTACTCAGCTGAGTGAAATTCAGTATAGAGCGGCTATCTTGCACTGTGCTCTACTGCGGACCAGTCTGACGTTCCTCTCCTGCTTTAGGGGGTTGACTGTCCTGAGAAAGGGATCCATGGCCTAGGCAAGGGGGTTGCACCCTTATCTCCTGGGGTTTGAGTCTAACATCACTGTGGAGGTCACTAGCTCTGGAGACAGGTTCCACATGTCCTGTCTAGACTGGCACCAACTAACTAACTATAGGATGTGAAGTGTATGAGAGAGGGGATAGGTATAGCTTAACCTTCCAGCTGGTTAGGTGCATGCGCCACAGCCATCAGCTGCAGAGCTACACTCTCATCACCCACCTCCTCCTGCACTTATACCCCTAGATGGGCAGGCAGCAAGCTGGGATGGGGGTGCAGCAAATTTGTCCTGGGGGGGGGGGGATAGCTGAAGTGATCGATCGGGGCGGGGGCAGGGTGAAGGGGGGGTATGGGCACTCGAGGGGGGGCGGCGATATCTCAGGTTTGCCTCAGGTGGCAGAAAGCCTGTAAATGGCCCTGACACCTAGTGGTCGGAGTGGGGCACAGCAGTTAACTGCATTGACTATGACACCTGACAGAGACACTTTTGCCTAGGTGTATAAAGAAAAAGAAAACACGTAGTGGGACACTACACATTCATTACAAAGGACAGTTTACCACTACAGGGGGCTCCTCGTGGTTGGACCACCACAATCACTTATATACCCCCTACCCTATGGATTGACTTTTTTGGAGTAACTTTTTGCGGGATTGTGGGATAGGAAAAAAAGTAATGTTGCTTCCAGTCAGTGATAGCTTTCCATGGTCCATTTTAGTCTCTTACATGATATCCCAGTGCATTAGCTGCTAAGAGATGATCTAATGCATATTCATGTATCACTACTGACTGATACATTACACATATACTGGAAAATGATGGACTTACCGTCAGAAAGATGTTCTAACAGGCTGTTTTTTTCATTAGTAAGATATAGACTGATACATTACAATGTGCATGTGGTGGTGGTGGGGGGGGAGCTGATATATGTAATGTTTTAGTAATATAATTTTTTTAGGGACTACAGTATATTCTTAAAGGGGTCGTTCATAAAAAGAGAGGGAAGACATATCCGATCAGAGCCCTTCAAGCCCATACACTATCCATAAGTCTGGTTTTGCATATTACAGATGCATTCTTGCGTCCATTATATCACAGTCTTATGTCCCGATCTGACTATGGGGCTGATGATCAGAGGTGACACCTATCAGAAAGTGAGTTAGAGGGGTATTCCCTCCAAAATTATTTTTGCAATAATACATTGCCCACTCATAGCTTTCCATCTTTCCAATATAAAGTTATTATGGAATCTGCACAGTTCTGCTGTTATCTAGGCACATTCACCCCCACCAAAGGCATAGAATCATCAAACCTCAGTCCAACCTGACAAGCTCCCTGCTCCTGGCCCCCACCCTCAGAGTCGGGATCACGTGTCCTCCCTCTCTTTAATGGGCTGGGTCAGCGCTACTAACCCAGTCCACTGAAGTGAGGGAGGACACTGAGATAGTGACAGCTGCTGCTGTTCACGGTCTCCCTCTCTGACAGCAGCCTTGTATCTCAGCCGCCCCCCCCCCCAGATCTCGTCCGACAACCCCCCTCCACCCCCCAAGCATCTCAGCCCCCCCCCAGATCTCGTCCGACAACCCCCCTCCACCCCCCAAGCATCTCAGCCAGCAAACCCCCCTCCCCCCCCCCGCATCTCGGCCGGCACCACAACCCCCGCCCCCCAAGACTGACAAGCGGCAAGACCCACCGCGACTGAAATCACTCAACTCTATGTCATTCATTCAACTCTGCTATACAACTCAATTACTGCTATACAACTCATTCAACTCTGCTATACAACTCATTCAACTCTGCTATGTTGCTACCTCAATTCTGCTGTATCTTGTGGATATCAGCTCTGCTACATCATGTACCAATCAGGCATAAGCATTGCATGATGGTAGATGTAGTTTCATGGCCGGCGCCATGTTGGATATAGTTCGGCTTTTTAAAGAAAACTCATAACTATGGAACTGAAGCAGCTAGAAAGACGGTAGACGGCTCAAATTCTCAGGGGGACTTGGTGAGTAAGACCAGCTTGGTTTGGGAGCATTTTACTTTTTTAGCTCTTGGGGGGAATACCCCTTTAACACGTGTGCTGTACTTGGAGCGTTCCTTTAAATCGTTTATGTTCCAGCGACTGTAGCAGTAGTTGTAGGACAGTCCCAGGATCTCCGCCCTCTGTAGTGACACCTCATTGTTAATCATAGGCTATAGTAGCTGGATTCTTTCAAGTATCCTGGTAGAATATTAAACAGACTTCCATTGTGTTCCATAGATCTAGGGCATCGCAACACTGATAGTGCCGGTCAGCAGAACGTACTCCCCAGAAACAAGGAGTTGACATTGTGCTCGGATAAAGATGTCATTGACGATGATCGATTGGTGCAAATATTCCATCATTGCATCTAATATATATATATATATATATATATATATATATAGCTAGAAAAAGATAAAATAAAGCGAACACTTAAAGGGAATGTGTTGTCAGAAAATGACTTAAAGTGTACCTGTCGTTATAACTTTCAAAATCTAAATCAACAGTAGATGTGATATAAAGCAAGTTTGCAATATACATGTATTAATTTTTTTGCTGTTAACCTGCTGTAAAACAAAGCTGTACTTACCAGAAATCCAGGTCCAGTCTCCTACAGGCAGATTTTCTTAGAAAAAGAGACGGGTGCGTTCCACCACTTACTTATTATTACTATTGTTAAAAACGAGTAACTCTCAAATGAGTGGCCCTGTTCACACTCGGTGCAAAGCGAAAAATATATAGAACTGAGAGAGTCCTCAAAGAAAAAACTTACTAAGACCAAAAATGTGAGCGCTCAGGTGGCCTGGGATACACAAGACTTCCTGTTTTCTGAGAAAAAAAATTGTCAGAAAACAGGAAGTGCCGTGTTTTCCATGATAACTAAAAAATAAATAATGAATGTAAATTGCAAACTTGCTTTATATCACATCTACTGTTGATTTAGATTTTGAAAGTTATAACGACAGGGACACTTTAAGGCTATGTTGCCACAGCGAGAGAGACCGGTCGTTTTGTGACACGGCCGGGTCACAGAACGGCCGGTCTCTGAAAAGATCATCCCAGCAGGTACTGCAGTTACGGCTGGATGATCTTTCACGCCACAAAGTTCTGATGCGGGCGCATCTGAGCGCGCCGCATCAGAACTCCTCACAGCACACTATGAAGCGTGCGGCCACAGCTGCTCACTCCATAGTGTGCACTGACAGGGCTTTCTGCTGCCGCTATTCTCTAAATTCTAGTGTATACGCTCCGGCCGAGATCCCATAGGAGATAAGGCAGCGTGTCTTTTCGTACAAAATATTTTTGGTGACATTTTCCATTGCTAGGACCACACTACTTTTTTTAATTTTTTTTTTCATCTGTTTTTATAAAAAAAATGGATGAAAAAAGGGACGCATTTGTGTGCATCCGTTTTTCTATTGACTTCCATTATAGAAAAAAAAGGGTCAAAACGAATCCTTTTTTTTTAACATACACAAAAATGTGAAAATTCGGTCAACCCCATTTTGGTGTATGCTAAAAAAAAGGAACCGTTTTGATCATTTTTTTTCAAATATTATGGAAGTCAATGGAAAAACGAATCAAAACAGAAGCACACAAATTCATCCATTTTCCCATCCGATTTTTCATCCATTTTGTGTAAAAACGGATGAAAAAACTGATTAGGCTGGGTTCACAACATGTTTTTGTGTTCAGTTTTTTTCCTCCGTTTTTGCAAAAAAATGGATGCATTCATGTGCTTCAGTTTTCATTGACTTCCATTATCCATCCGTTTTTACTAACGTACACAAAAACGTAGCAGACCTTATTTTTGTGTACGTAAAAAAAAACAACAAAAAACGGATGCATTTTGATCTGTTTTTTTTTTTTTTTAATAGAATGAAAGTCAATGGCAAAACGCATCAAAACGGATGCACACCAATGGATCCATTTTTCTATCCATTTTTTATACTTTTTCTGAAAAAAACGGATGAAAAAAATGGATTACAAAAATGTAGTGTGAACCCAGACTTACTATCTACTGTATATCATAAAATAATTTTAAAATCTTGCAGTTTTCATTCTGACCGCTGGGGATAAATCTAAGCTGAGACTTCCTGTTCTGTCTGTGGTCATAAGAAGAGGCTGCTGTAAAGTGATCTGTACAGCATTGCAGCGTCATATGACACCAGTAGATACAGGAATAAAATAGCAGCTCCCTGTGAAATGACCTGTTCACAGAGTAATGTATCACATTCATCTCAAGGGGACAGAGTCTGTCTATTGTCATCTATGTCCATGAGTCTTGCTGTAAAGCATGTCACTAAATGCTGTTAAAAAGAGAAAATAGTAAGAGATTGGAATAAAAAAGCAAGTTTCTGTATCTGACTCTAATCAGTAAAAGAAAATGTAGGTTATACATGCCCTTTAAACAACACAATGTAGATACACCACTGTATATCATAAATAAGATGTCAGATGAGTAAGGAAAGACCCAACATTTTAGATGCAGACAAAATTGAAGACTGCAGACAGTTCTTTGTGTACAGTACAGACAGTGCTGACAGATCCTATCTCTCGTGAAAGTAAACCAATGCTTATATAACAATAAAACTCTGAGCTTTCTCGCTCCCGGCTGACACTTTCATTGTACAGGTCATTATATAGAAGCAAAAGCCCCATATATGGAAATGACCCAGGCAAAAAAACATTTCCAAAAAGTAATATATGATATGAAAATATGTACAACAAAGTAAATGAAAGAGTTTGACTGGAATAAAGACGCGATCACAAGACTGGAACAGAAAAAGTACATATAAAATTCAACCTACAAGTTTATAGATTTAGGAAAATTCCTGTTAGACTATAATAAATCTGCATCTCGACTTCTTGAAATGCTCATAGAAGGAAAATGACATAACCTTATAAAAAAATCGGATTGCATTTTGCCAAGCTGTCAGAAGGCCACAGTACAGATTGTGGACTGAAGGGTGTTAAGCTGGAAATATTATTCGAATAGCAAAAAAGACTCAAAAAAAAAAAAAAAAAAATGCACAGGGCCACATGCTTCTAGGGTATTTATACCCATACAATGAAGGGTCCTTTAAAGGGATATTGCACTCAAACATAACTTTTGATATGCTGCTGCCCATGGTGTGACTAACAATTCCTTCCATACTTGTTATTATCTATTCAGTCTCCTTCCCCCAGTTCTGAGCTGCTGCTTTCCTCTGAAAACACAAAAATCTGTGTGTGAGCTTTTCACTCTATCTTCCCCTCCTCCCCTATCCCTTCTGAGACAGCTGATTTAAACAAGTCCCTGGCTGGCTTTATCTGTAACTTTGTAGCTTCTTTGTAATGCTGATAGGGTTAACCCAAGGTCTAATTGCTGATAAAGTCACTGTGATTATCCCTCCCGAGATTACAAAATTGCACATAGCCGTCTCAGAAGGGAGGAGGAGGAGACAGAAAGAAACACTCACACACAGATTTTTGTGTCTTCAGCAGAAAGCAGCAGCTCAGAACTGGGGGTAGGAGACTGAATAGATAATAACAAGTATGGAAGGAATTGTTAGTCTCACCATGGGCAGCAACATATGAAAAGCCTACATTTCCCATGATGCCTTTGACTTTATTTAGACAGAGGGGATGGAGTCTTGTCACTTCTTTTGCTCCTAAGAGTCCTGAGCACAACTAGTAATATATCATTGGCACAGAACTTTTTGTCATACTGCAGAGGCTCAGTGAATTCCTATGAGATGCAGCTTCAGCCTATCTCTTTGTGATGGGTTTCTCCTTGTCAGCTCTCTTAAGCATGATGCAGGGAGAACAGTGTCAAGAGGCAGTACATTTCATATATTACACTTGTGATTCAGGGGCGGTATATAACTCTGCAGCTAATTGTTGTTGCTAATTGACAGAGTAGAAAAGTGTCTACTCTGCCAGTCAGTGAGTTTAGCAGTGTCCCGCCCCATTACTACACCCGGGTCGGAACGTTGCAAGAGCAGAAGATCCAGGAGCCCAGCAGGGGTCCAGGAGCGGTAAGGCAGCACCACGGGGGGCATAGGGATGGGTAAGTAGAGCTTCTTTATTATGTTCCTTCCCCCCTCCTCCCACCTGCAGCCAATTTGTCATCTTGGCCAGACTTCTCCTTTAAAAACGGTAGTAATTACAGCTGTTAAATGAATAAATTTCTGCGCCAACAGCCGTTTTCCTATTTAGTTTAATGGAACCAAATATAAAAAGGTCAATTTGTGATTTTTTGGAGCTGTAAAACATTGCAAGAATCTGGCCTGTTCTTTTTACCAAACAATGCCCTATCTGTGTGTGACTTTGCCCAGGCCCCTTACAGCAGTACCACCAGTACTGCTCTGCCAGCACTTATCGCCTATCCTGTGGATAAGTGATTTAACTGGTAATATCCCTTTAACCTGTACTAGATTTGTAATGTGTTGCTACTAAACCTTTTGGATTCAATATGTAAACTGTAAAGCTCTCTTCATAATGCAGTATAAAAGTTATATAAAATTTCCTGGGGCATACGCCAAACATATCCACAAACTTTTATAGATGCCAAGAGACTAGATGATCGGCATACGCCTGAACAGTATTGTATTTGTCAGCATTTTTTCCCCACTGTATAGAACAACGCTTTAATTTTTTAGTAGAAAGAATCCCCAAGAAAAGTTTACGGCACTGTACTTTTTTTTATTTTTTTTAAAAAAAATTAACAATAAGGTTCAATATCTGAACTATATGTTACCATAAAAAACTACATTTTTCTGGTTTCTGTGCTGAATGTGCAGTATGAATACAACTTAAAGTGATATTCGAACGTTTAAAGGGGAACTCCAAAGTAAAATATTTTCTAATAAACTGGTGTCAGAAAGTCATACAGCTTTGTAAATTACTTCTATATGGAAAACACAAGTTTTCCAGTATTTATAAGCTGCTGTATGTTCTGCAGGAAGTGGTGTATTCTTTCCAGTCTGACACAGTGTTCTCTGCTGCCACCTCTGTCCATGTCAGGAACTGTTCAGAGCAGGAGAGGTTTTCTATGGGGATTTGCTGCTGCTCTGGACTGTTCCTGACATGGACAGGGATGGCTGTCCACTTATCACTACTTGTGAGCTTTAAGGGACTTCATTTTAAAATGGAATATATCATAAGAAAATTACTAATTGTTTAAATCAAGTTTTTACGTTAAAGGGTTACTACAGAGAAAAAAAAAATTAACTGGTGTCAGAAAGTTATACAGGTTTGTAAATTACTTCTATTTAAAAAATCTCGAGTCTTCCAGTACTTATCAGCTGCTGTATGTCCTACAGGAAGTGGTGTATTCTTTCCAGTCTGACACAGTGCTCTCTGCTGCCACCTCTGTCCATGTCAGGAACTGTCCAAATCCCCCAGAGAAAACCTCTCCTTCTTTGGACAGTTCTTGACATGGACAGAGGTGGCAGCAGAGAGCACTGTGTCAGACTGGAAAGAATACACCACTTACTGCAGGACATGCAGCAGCTGATAAGTATTGGGAAATTTGAGTAAATTTCAAATCTGTATAACTTTTTGACACCAGTTGATATGATTTTTTTTCCTGTGGAGTACCCCATAAACGTATCTTTTATTTAAGCCTTAGGGTTGTACAAAGTTTTGTCTAGGAATGTTGTGACCTATACTTAGAATATTCCATAACATTTTGATCACTATAAGACCCCAGCCTATCTCCTAAAGAAATGATCAAGGGTATCGGTGAGTCTGTGAGTCTGTAGCTTCTTCATTCTTAGGCGGGTACCATACTACTAGGCTGTTCCATCCCAATGTAGGTCCAGTGTGGGACTACCACAGATCCCTTAGAACAGGGATCGGGAACCTACAGCCCTTGCAAAACTACAATTATCATCATCCCTGGACAGCCAAAGCTAAAGATAAGAGATCAGTGGTAGTCCCATTAGTTGGACCCACACTAGGATGGTACAGCCTAGTAGTAGTATATCACTTCCTCTGGTGGGAAAACCCCTTTAATTTATACTCCAGGTGCAACGGACTTCTAAAGCCCATAATTAGACCCATATGTCATGCCAGAGTTTTTCCTAAACAGGGATCTTCTTTTATAGACACTTCTATGAATCAAGGTTATGAGGTTGTTGTGACACACAATGATCCTCTGTAATATGTCAGCTAAGCAGCAGTACACACCATTCCAGAATCAGCAATGCTTTGGCAGAAGTAGGAAATGCCTGCACCATTTTTAGAATGATGTGCTTTTCAGAAAAAGGTTATCCAAATATAAATAAGAAAATACCGAGGCCAAGACAAACAGATGATAACAATAAGGTTTGCAGCCAGTTGCCAGAATTGTGGGAGAGGCAACAAAATCTAGCAGGGAATTTAGCAATCTCTGTCCCTGTTCTGACATTAAAATAACTATTTCCTTTCCAAACATAACTGGGGATGTGCAGCGAATACTGCTGCTCGGCATAGGAGATAATCCGGCAATTATGGAAGATACACAGCGGGATATGACTCTGTCCTCACCAGGGCCATATTTACCACAAGGCTGTACCCGTAGTCCGTGCCTAGGGCAGCACCTTGTAGGGGGGGCAGCACCAGGGAGCTGGGAGGAGGAAACCTGGTAAATCTGGTGTCCTTTTGAGGGGTGGGGGTGGGGGGTAGGGTTTGGTGGTATTGGTCAGGTCTGGTGTGACAGTGTTAAATGTGATGCCTGGAACTATTACCCACCAATCTACCAATTGTGTGGTGGAAAAACGTGATTCAGACAATGTTTCTCCATGTAGAGAAATGCATGTGTCCAAAACCAGGTTCCCATTTCTTCCCCAGTAGCCATGTGCCGTTACCATGATTATTGGCCAAATGCCTATTAGTTACCACATGAGGGTCTGGTTTTGGCTACTTGTGATGACATACAATAAATGTGGGAAAGTGGCCTAAGACTGATAAGATATCAATATGATGTTTAGAAACTAGAAAATCATGGTGCTAATTGGTGAGTGAAGATGGGCCGTCAAAAAGCTTCTCACTCCAGGTTAAGTGTTGATAAAGGTATTTCTAAAGTTTCACCACTAGATGTCAGTATTAGGTGTTTCTATGCAAGCACAGCTGAAGGTTTTCATGGGTTAATGTTTTACTGTTTACCATTAGAGATGAGCGAACCGGGTTCGGGTTCGAGTCAATCCGAACCCGAACGTTCGGCATTTGATTAGCGGTGGCTGCTGAACTTGGATAAAGCCCTAAGGCTATATGGAAAACGTGGATATAGTCATTGGCTGTATCCATGTTTTCCAGACAACCTTGGAGCTTTATCCAAGTTCAGCAGCCACTGCTAATCAAATGCCGAAAAATCGGGTTCGGATGGACTCAAACCCGAACCCGTTTCGCTCATCTCTATTTACCATGTGTTCTTATTGACCTATAGGAGTTGCTCTCTACTCTCAGCTTATTTTCTCTCTTCTTTCTCTTGCACACACTCCTGTCCATCACTCACAGGGTAGATTACTTAGCCTCTGTAGGAAGTAGTTACTTGTGGGAGGGGGTGTAGCTTCAGTCTTATTCAGATTCACACAGAGCAAACGTCCCTACTGTAGCCAAGCCAGGGCCTGGCTACTGCCAGGACCCTTGTCTGGGACCAAAGTCAGTTCAGTAAGGTCTATATACTTTATATACTTTTTAATGCTTCGAGAGGGGGGAATGGGGAGTAGGGAAGGGGGTCAAACTGGTAAGTAAGCACATTAGAAGTTTATATAACTCTGAATTCTGTTGGAATGCTGCTTTAACCCTTGCTTTACGCTTACGTGTCTGGTAGCAGCTGGGATAGGGGTTAACTCTGGTCCCAGCCATGTAAGAGCCCTTTAAGATTACCAAAGCTGATAAGGGAGATTGGTGCTTGTTTGCAGTTTACATGGCACAACAAATCGGGAGGCCCAGGGTGCACAACTGATCCTTGTATCATTGATCAGGTCTTTGGAGCAGGTTTTTAAGTTTATGTGTTGCCAGCCACACATCGTCCTGTGTAAACAGGGTTATGTGCAGGCAATAACGCCTTCTGCGTCTAGCCCCCACCCCCTTGGTGGCCTAGAGGTGTAGGCCCCACCCCCTCTCTGTCGGCCCATACCAATGGCTGTCGGGGGAGAGGGTCCTAAATGCCATTGATGTCACTACAGTACCAATGTTGGTGGGGAGAAGTGGCACTGCAGCCGTGAAGCCCTACCCAGGTGGCAAAATCCACCAACAATCAAGTAAAAAAAAATCTATAATAAGGTAAGGTAGGAAAACTGCAGACTTTTGCCTTTACAGCTGTGTAGAGAAGTCCTCATCCCGAAAGAGGGTAAATCAATAGTACAGATGATTTTAAGAAACTTTGCAATTGGGTTTATTAGCCGAAAAATACATTTTTATCATGAAAAAGCAGTTTGAACTCTCCCCCTGTCTTCATAATTTTCTATGGAGAGGGGAGGGGTGGAGGGAGATGAGGCACCAAAAAAGGACAACAAAGAGTTAATTTACAGCTACATTACAAGATATCTCCTCTGACAGTCAGCACTGACCTCTCTGACCTCTGAATCTGGGCTTTCACACAGGTCCAGCTGTGTAATCCTTTGTTCTCTGCTCTCTGCTGGCGACTAATCTCCCTTCTCCCTCCTCCCCTCTCCATAGAACAGACAGAACTCGATTGATGTAAGATTTCCTTCTGATGAGCAGTGGATGAGAGATAAGGGGAGGGGGGGGGGGACGTACCTAGGGAAAGCCTTTTTGAATGCAGATAATGGCACATTTGTCTAATAAAACCCTGGTCCCTGCTGAAGTCCAGCTGAGCCCTGGCTTTGCCAGGTCCCCACTCTATTCCGGGTTCAGTGTAGTCTAGTCGTGGTAGTGGATAGACGCACTCTCCTGAGTGTTAAGCTACTCAGGAGAGGACAAGTCAGAGAACACCCCAACCCACACCGAGAACACATCTAAAAGTGCAGGACAGTATTCTGGTAACAGAGGAACTGATCCGGATAAAGCAAAGTTGCTAGAAGCCTATGTACTCTATCTCGCAGTGTGGGTGTCACCAGGAAATCCCAGGTAACAAGGTGTGGGGCTTGTGTCAACCTAATAGGACGGGTCACCTGACACTGTAGGTCAAACAAAGGTAGACGACAACAAAGGTTGAAACATGCGCACAAGTTTACTTCTTTCAAGTCTTCAGTATTCTACTTCTTCTTCTTCTAAATTTCCGGCAGAGCACACTTCTACATTGGGTTGGGACTCTCATGACAAACCTCCTCTCCACTGTTCTGGACTCTCACAACAAACCTCCTCTCCACTGTTCTGGCCTCTCATGACAAACCTCCTCTCACTGCTCTTAACTTGAAGCACAAACTCCTCTCCACTGTTGTCAGCTCATTCTGCTTCTCAGCACACAGCCCAGTTGGTTCAGCTCTTCTATTCTATGACTCTCAGCACAGAGCCTGTTCAGTCACGTCTACAGTCTATGGTCAGCTATTGTATAAAGTGTTCTCACAGTAAAGAAGATTTGTTTATGGTAACAGGACTCAGTGATTATTGTTCCAGCACCTACACAGTAGATACCACATCCTTGGGTCATCTCCCCTTTCTGTGGGTGGTGGTACCAATAGTCCGGCTGGGTCACAACTCCACTCTGGACCACTGTGATAAGTACCCAAGAGACCCCTTTACAGCCCAGCAGGTCATCGACCACAGGGGTAAGGATATAGCCAGCCTCCCTAAAAGCAGGTGTGCTCCCATACCTTTGTGCCCCTCTGGCACTGGCGCCACAACAGTACAACTATAGGTTGAGCTGTATTACGACCAACCACCACAGTAGCGGCATCACACATTACCATCTGGCAAGTGACTGGTCGAACGCCCACATGGGTACACACCACTCATGCAACATATACCGTGTGTCGGGGCTAGCTGTGCAGTGTTGTGGCAGCTAGGTGGGTATTGGACCCCCTGGGCACCTGTCACGCTGGCCAGGAGAGGTGTTGGAACCCACCCCTGGACAAATGGGCATTGCGCTCGACAGAGTGGATAGCCCAAGTGTAGGTGTAGGTGCAGGGTTGACAAAAATAGGACAGAGTCCAGTGACTTAACCAGGGTAACTTTCTTTAGTGGAAGAACGTCAGTGCAATACAGTACAGTTGCAATAATAACTTTGAGAGCAGGTGCAGGTGATAGGTAGTTGTAAGTAGTTTTATAGAGAAGAAAGTAGGTATACGTCTTAGAGGCCTTGTCCTAGTAGTGTGCACTCTGCTGGGATGAGTTAGTAAAAGAAGTGTTAAAGAATATTCCTACTCACGTTTACATAGTGTGCTATTTGACCGCCTTCTGCTCTAACCAGTTTAGCGAGTGCCAAGTTGGGTAGTATGAGCCCCAGGCCTTTACAACTAGGTGTAGTAGACTTTCTGAGACTTCCCAGAAGAGCTGTGCACAGACAGTAAGATACGTCAGCTTTCAGCTATTTGTCCTACTGGGGTCAGTAACTAGCTGTGGTAACTGCCCTTATGCTACTGAAGAGGGATCCCAGGACAAGGTTTCCTTAGAGAACAGCTACCCCTCCCAAGGGTTTAGCGCTGCATACTGGGGATAGTTAGCAACAGAGAAGAAGTGTGCTTGCTCAATTGTCTAAAGGCCCTATTCCACGGAACGATTATCGTCCGTATTCGGCCGATATCGGCCACTACGGACGATAATCGTCCCGTGGAATAGAGTTGAAAAACAAGCGACTGATATAGCAGCGATCTGCTGCCGTCACTCCGTTAAATAGGAGCGTCGGCAGCAGACGCTGCTATATCCTATGGGCTGCCCGGACGATCAGCGATCACCCGGGCGCCCACCCCCGCAGGTCCCCACTGCCCCCTCCCGCACTCACCCGCTCGCTGCCGCCGCGTTGCATAGCGGCGGCAGCGAGCGTGGAACGAGGATCAAACGAGCGCTGAGAGCGCTCGTTTGCTCCTCTGACGACCCGTGTAATAGGCCCTAAAGTCCCTCCTCACCTCTACTGACAAAAGACAAAAGACCTCCCACCAGGAACTAACCTCCTATTTATAGGGGTACCTAAACTGGGCTGGGGTTGGTGGGGTTGTTAAAAGAGGAGAGAGAAGAGGTAGGATTGGTAAGAAAAAGTGAGGGAAAACACCTTTACTTGGGATAGGACAAAGCAAAACATGTGACAAACAATAGTTAACCCATTACACCTTCAGCTGTGCCCCATAAACAACACAAGTGTAAAGCAGAGAGTGTCACCTAGTGGGGAAAATACATAACAACATCTCCTTCATCCCCTTTGTGCGATACCTGACAGAGATACTTTGCTTAGGTGAAACCACCTATACAGAGACACTACACATACAATATAAGACACCCAGCCACAGACCCAGCAGGGATCCCTGTGAGTCATTGCAATGTCCTGCTTCTATACTGTCTGTTCCTTGGTTGGTGGATGCATTTGTACTTGTATGTTGTATGTTGCTCATAGTCATAATGATGTCTGTTATTTCCTGATGGCTGTTTACAGATCTCGGCTGATGTAGCGGTACTCTATCTCACCACCTGTTGTGCACTATTTCTGGTCCTTACATTCAGCCAGGCACATGGAGCTAACATCCCATCAGTTGGTAGACGTGACCTTAGTTTGTGATATAGTTGAGCGCAACAGATTTATAAATAAATAAATTGATAAATAAATAAACAGATTTATAAATAAATTGGCTGCATCCATCTTCCACAACCACTGGAAGTCAAATGCTTTCACCAACCCGAACTTACTGTAGTTTTGCTCATCTCATTATTCCAGGCATCACCACTACTACTCTCCAGTAAAAGGGGAACTAAATGTTTTTTTTTTCTTTCAAATCAGCTTGTGTCAGAAAGCAGTACTTATCAGCTGCTGTATGTCCTGCAAAAAAGTGGTGTATTCTTTCCAGTCTGACACAGTGCTCTCTGCTGTAGAAAATCCCCATAGAAAACTCTCCTGCTCTGGGCAGTTCCTGACATGGACAGAGGTGGCAGCAGAGAGCTCTGTGTCAGACTGGAAAGAATACATCACTTCCTGCAGGACATACAGCAGCTTATAGGTACTGGAGATTTTCCTTTCATTCTCGACATTGGTCACCATGGAGCCTCTATATCCCTTCCCCATTAAAGTGTTCCCTGCCCATGTTTCCTGCCTATGTTCCTTACCATTTCCTGCCTGTATTTCCTGTCCATGTTCCTAACCATTTCCTGCCTGTATTTCCTGTCCGTGTTCCTGACCATTTCCTGCCTGTATTTCCTGTCCATGTTCCTAACCATTTCCTGCCTGTATTTCCTGTCCATGTTCCTGACCGTTCCTGTCTGTTACACTGTTCCCCGTCGCTGTTCCTGGCTATGCCCTGTCTACCTTGCTCTCTGTGTACCTCGCCGGCCACAGCAAGTAAGCCAAACCAGGGGTCGCCTACCACAGCAAGCACAACCTGCCTTGCAGCAAGCTCTGATAAAGACCAGAGGCCACTTAGACTCCGCTTCCTGGTGTGTCTTTCACCACTGCTTGCCTTGGCCCAGCAGATCCACATCCTCTACCATTACAGAGCTATTGCCGACATACCGCCAGAGTTCTAATTTATCCTGCAGAAACCTATTGCATTTTTTTCATTCAAATTTCTGTATATTTTGCACACACATCCCTTTGAGGGATGAAAGATATAAAAATTAGAACAAAAAAAAAATGCAATAAGTTACTTGAAGGTGAACCAGGCACCCTCCACTGTGCTGGGCAGGGGGCACCTGGTTAAAGGGGTTGTGTTTTTCTTTCAAATCAACTGATATCAGAAAATTTTATAGATTTGTAATTTACTTCTATTAAAAAATCTCAAGTCTTCCCATACTTAATAGCTGCTGCATGTCCTGCGGGAATTTTTATTTTCACTCTGAGACTGCTCTCTGCTGACATCTCTGGCCGAGAAAGGAACTCTGTCTCGTTTTTATATGAATCCCCATAGAGAACCTTTCCTGCTCTGGACAGTTCCTGTCTTAGCCAGAGATGTCAGCAGAGAGCACTGTGTCAGACTGAAAATAAAACAACATTTCCTGCAGGACATACAGCAGCTAATGAGTATGGGAAGACTGGAGATTTTTTAATAGAAGTAAATTACAAATCTATATAACTTTCTGACACCAGTTGATTTGAAAGAAAAAGATTTTTGCCGGACAACCCCTTTAAGTGCTTGAAAGTGCTTGAGTCTCCTATTGATTTGAATGAATCTTCCCTGTATAAGATTTGCTGCAGTCTATGGCACCTGCCGAATTCGTCTCCATGAACAAGATCAATCACATCCTCAGTCGTTTAGTAAGACCTATTGTTTCATGTGAGATGTTCCTGTGAGGCGACTTAACTTTATGACACACGCACAACATAAGCGCTGACAGGAAGTCGTCTCCTCAGCAACAGTGACCACAAAAGCTCAGCACTTCCTCTCCTTATCTGACTGAATTACCAGTGTGGCAGAACATAAATAATACTTATAAATCTAATATCATTGCCTCAACATTCCCAATGCCATCCCGGAAGTCTCCAGGAAATACCTGGCGGTGGCCCTTTAAGTTCCGCACATAATTGGTATTTATATAATACTGATTAATTTCCTATTATACAACCTGTGCATCTCTTTTCTTCTATAGATATTAACCCCTTACGTACATTAAATGTCGCATGGGGGTATATG
Organism: Dendropsophus ebraccatus; assembly: GCF_027789765.1. Taxonomy (NCBI): domain Eukaryota; kingdom Metazoa; phylum Chordata; class Amphibia; order Anura; family Hylidae; genus Dendropsophus; species Dendropsophus ebraccatus. Next base: position 14,836,604 of record NC_091467.1, on the reverse strand, counting down.
GAGTGGGTTCAGCTCCCTACACAGCAGGTGCTGTCTGTTGTCTGTGTCATCCTCCAGCTATGATGTAACAGCAGTTTGGGGCCTTCTGGAGGCCTATTTGGCTGCCATGTTTGTTCTCCTGTCACACCCTGCCATAGGGTGTAATAGGAGATAATGAAAATAAAAGAACACATAAATAAGTGATTTTTTTTTTTTTTTAAGTGTACCTGTCACAATTTTTTTTTATGTTTCTTATGTTTAAATCAACGTTACACAAGTGGCCAAACTGTGCTCCATGCTCCCTTTGTGCTGATATTATGTTATCCGTTCTGCAGATTACCAGGAGACAATGCTCTTTGTTATGCAACAGTTCAGTCAGTATAATGTCACTATGTGGTTATAGAGGTTTTGGTGCTGTGTGACAGGAGAGATGACCGTGCAATGCGAGTACCCCCAGGATTCTCTGCTACTGAATTTGGAGGTGCAATAACGGTACACATGCACAGTGAAGGGAGACACCTAGTGGTCATGTATAACATTGATTTAAAGTGTCACTGTCCTTACGAAAAAAAACTTTTGACAAGTCATAGAGACTTGTCAAAAGTTTTGATCGGTTCGGGTGAGTCTTCAGCCCTGTACCAATCGGGAGAACGAGCCGGGAGAAGACACATTGCAGCGCATCCTCTCCTTGCTCTGAGTTTGAAAAAAGTCAGAGTTATAATGGAACTCTATGGAGAAAGGATGCGCTGCAGCAAGGTCCTCTCCCCACTCGATATTGCAAAACTTCTTTTAAAATTTTTTTTTAAATTGGGACAGTGCCCCTTTAAATATAACAAAATCCCCCCTAATAAAAATCCAATGCCCATTTTCGTATTTTTAAAAAATAAAAATTAAACACAAATATAACCCGGATGTACCATGCGAAAATGTGAGAAATATACAAATGTAACATTATTTATCACGCACGGCAAACACTATTTATAATAAAAAAATAATAAAGTCTGTTAACAAATATTTTTTTAGGTCACATACACAAACACATGGAATAAAAATCCTCTACAAAATAATACCAATAAACACCAGCAAGAAGGAGCCCTAATACCAGTCAAAAGATTAAAAAAAAAATAAAAGGTAAAGAATATGGTGATAAAAAAAATCATAGGAAAAATAAATAAAAAGAAGTAATAAAACATGGCAAAAACTATATACATTTGGTATTGGTTAAAAAAAAGTGATGACATAGAATTGTGAACACAGGGTAGACAGGATCTCCTGGGTATATGCGTGCGCTGTAGAGCCATGTTCACACTAATGTTTTTGCCAGTCTTTTGACGGTTCTGACGTTTTTGATGCTAATGCCGTCCTAATGTGATATGATATAGACAGGTTTAGCCTATGTTCCCACTTCGGGAAAATATCTGGGAAGGCGGCCGCCTTGTAACATAGATGGATTATGATCCTTATTAGTGGCCGTCTATATAACAAGACGGCCACCCTCCCCACTATGTTCCCGTAGTGGGAACATAGCCTTATGCTGCTTATATGGAAAATCCTAGCGGGCAACCTTCTTTTGTCATATATTTGTAACCAGAGCTTCTCCAATAACACTCTGACGTCGCCACCTAGTGGGAAGAAGAAGAGGTGCAGAAGATTTCCTATTCTTCTCTTTTTTATATTATTATTATTATTATTATTTATTTATGAAGCGCCTTTAATTCCAGAGCGCTATAGAAGCAATAAGGGTAACAAACAGGAACAATACAAGATCAACACATTACATGAAGGCAAATGGCCGACTGGTACATGGGGGAAGAGGACCCTGCCCGCGAGGGCTTACAATCTATGGCTATGTTCACACAACGTAAAAGCACCGATGGCAACAACGGCCGTACTTTATACGGGTGAACACACATGTATGTTTTTCTATGGGATCCCGGCCGGAGCATATACACATCGTCAGTGAATTGCGGCCGTAGAAACCCATGTCAGTTCAGACAATGAAGCAAGCGGCTCCGGCCACTTGCTTCATTGTGTGCTATGAGGGTTCTGATGAAGGCGCATGCTGATGTACCGCATGTACTGCAGTACTGCAGTACCGGGCAAGATGATCTTTGCAGAGACCGAACGTTCCGTGACCCGGACGGATCACGGAACGGACGGTCTCTTATGTAATGTGACCATGGCCTATAAGAGGAATCCACATCACGATTGGATGGGCTGTCCATATTTCTCTGCTGTACCCCGAAGCCAGGATACTACTTCTGTTTATCAGTAAGATTTATTCCTTTTCTTTTATAACTGTTTGCATTGTTTGTATGTATTTTTTGTATTTTTTTTTTTTAAATCTGACAATTATCTTTTGTATTGCATAGCACATTATGGGGGAGATTTATGAAACGGTGTAAAGTGAAACTGGCTCAGTTGCCCCTAGCAACCAATCAGATTCCACTTTTCATTTTCCAACGTGTCTGTGAGAAATGAAAAGGTGGAATCTGATTGGTTGCTAGGGGCAACTGAGCCAGTTTCACTCGGCTCAGCGGCCGGGTGCTGCGAGTGTCTTCTCAGGGGGCTGTGTCCATTACAGGATCGGGCACCGGGCCCCCTGATAAGGCGGGCCCCGTAGCAGCGGCTACAGCTGCTACGGCGGTAGTTCCGCCACTGGGTCCATCTCCTATTCACTTTAATGGGAAGGGCTGCAAGACCAGGTACAGCTGCTACTAAGTTTACAAAAACGTGGCCCGCATCTATGCCACCTGCACACATACCAGCAATAAAGGTGCTCATAAATACCATTATGTAGCTTTGGTGGCCCATTGTCCTTTATAGGGATATTCCTGCGAAAATTTTCCTATTTCAAATCAATTGATGTCATAAAGTTATACAGATTTGTAATTTACTTTTATTTAAAAATCTCGAAGTTTTCCAGTACTTATCAGCTGCTTTATGTCCTGCAGGAAGTCGTGTATTCTTTTCAGTGTGACACAGTGCTCTCTGCTGCCACCTCTGTCCATGTCAGGAACTGTCCCCACTTAGTGTCCCAGGGACCCCCATCCCCCACAGTGTCCCAGGGCCCCCCATCCCCCCACAGTGTCCCAGGGCCATCCCCCCGCCCGACCTGCACGGCCTTACCTCAGTGGCGATGAGCAACCAACCACCATCACTGCAAACCAGCGACACAGGACCAGATGAGGATAGAGCCGGAACCAGGGCAGGTGAAATTACCCCCAGAGAACTACAACCCCTACCATGTCCTGCTAACAGTTCTCGGTGGGAGCTCTAGTTATTCAGCCTGTGGACATTCGAGTTGCAGAACTACAACCCCCATCATGCCCTACAGACAGTTCATGATGGGAGTTGAAGTTCTGCAACAGATTAGAAGATGACCAAGCCAAAAAGACAGAAATGGCTGCACATCGCACCCATGGCTGACACGAAAGCTTATTCAGCTACATTTAAAACCAACATCAGTAGTTAGTATATAATTTGGCCAAACCATATTGCCTCATGTACCAACGTGCAGGTCTTCTGATACACACGAGTCCCTAACAAAAAAACATCACTGTGCCGGTCAGCGACCACAATTCCCACAAAACGTGCGCAAGCAGAGAAGGGGGGCCACGAAATGGTCCTGCAGCCCCATTGTCACAGGACCAGACCCTAAAGGGCCCCCCCAGACCCAGGGGCGCCACCGGCGGAAAAAGTGGACGCCAAGCAACACAAGTGTGAACAAGCTCTTACCTCTCTCCATTCCTCTGCAGGTGGAATGGGAGAATGCTAGGAGATCCTCACACGTCAGTACCTCCATGTTTTCCCATTCTGTCTGCAGCAGTGTGGTGAGTGTAATACCATATTCATACTTGTGTCATTTGGGGGCAGCCTCCCCCGCCGGTGGTGCTGGCAGGGTATGTGTGGGGCATTTTGGGTTTGGTCCTGTGACAGTGGGGTTGCAGGGCCATTCCATGGCCTCACTTCCCAGCATGTGCACGCCTTGCGGGGGAGGCAGTCGCTGACTGACACAGTACAGAGTTGGCGTAGGGACCCGTGTGAGCCAGGATACCTGCACGTGGTACACGGGGCGTATTGGTTTGATCAAATTGTATGCCAAATTCCTGGTGTTTGTTTTTAAAGTAGCTTAGTGGCTTTGGTGTCAGCCATGGGTGTGAGGTGCAGCTGCACTCTTCTCTCCATTTCACAGATTAGAAGATGACACTGCATGCTGTGTGCTAATATGCAGGGCTACATCACATAATAGGAGTTGTAGTCCTGCAACAGATAAGATGATAAGACAAGAATCGGAGACGGTGGCACAGTACACTAGTACTTATTTCGCAGCGTTCCTTCATTCTCACAACTCAGTGGCACTCGAGTGACGCGCCAGGCCTGGCGAGTAGGTTGGTAAAAGGGGGATACAAATTTTTGCTATGAGGCCCCATGAATCCTAGTTACGCCCCTGACTGCCAGGATTGGATTAAAGGGGTAGTGTGGTGCTAAGAAATTATTCATATCCGTGTCCGCGTCATCAGCTGCTCAGCCGCGATTGGCTGAGCGCAGTTATGCTCAGCCAATCGCGGCTGAGCAGCTGATGATGCGGCAGAGGGGGGCCGGCATCAGGGACGGCTGCAGCAATTTGTCCGGCCTCCCGTAGATTACGTCGTTGACAGAAGATCGGGGACGGGGGACGATGCGCGTCAGGTGTGTATGCGGGGGTGGGGGAACACGGGGAAGGGGGCCATTCACATACATAACATACATTACAAAGTTATATAACTTTGTAATGTGTGTTATTTAGTGAATAATTTCTTAGCGCCGCACTGCCCCTTTAAACTGTCAGGATGCTCCAGTCCTGGCAGTTAGTGAGGGAGCCCCACACCAGGCTGCTGCCATAAAAAGGAGACGTCCCCTTTAGTGACCGCTGTAATAACTAGTATGGGCGGTCACTAAGGGGTTAAATAGCAGGATTTTCCTTTCTAAAGAAAAATCTTCTTTGAAAAAGAGCAGCCCTGTCTCATGAAGCCAAGATGGCCACTTTCAATCATTGCCCCTGACATCGCTGACAGCAGAAAACTGCAAATCCTACAATATTTCTGCAAGCGAAACAGCAACCAGTCCCTGTTTATGAAAGATACTTTGAAGGCAATTAAAGGACGGCGCGTTCCTGGAATGCTGATTCATTTTACAGTCAGTTTTTTAAGAAGTCATCAGTAATAAAGCAGGTATTAAAAATGCAGCAGCCTCCAACCATTATCATTATACCTAAGAGAAGAGGCTTTCACGGCCGTACTCTGCCCGAGAGTCTGCAGAAACAGGCAATGCTTTATGGGGGGAGCCGGATTAGGTTGTTAACCTGGGAAAAGAACGCAACCAATGCTGCATATAGAGACACATAGAGCAATGAACTGAAGTTTCAGTTCTTAACCACTTGTATGACTTTACTTGCAAAGTTCTTAAAGGGGTACTCCGGAAAAATTGTTTTCTTTCAAATTAACTGGTTTCAAAAAGTTATATAGATTTGTAATTTACTTCTATTTAAAAATCTCCAGTCTTCCAGTACTTATCAGCTGCTGTATGTCCTGCAGTAAGGGGTGTATTCTCTCCAGTCTGACACAGTGCTTTCTTCTGCCACCTCTGTCCATGTCAGGAACAAAACCCCATAGAAAACCTCTCCTGGACAGTTTCTGACATGGACAGAGGTGGCAGCAGAGAGCACTGTGTCATACTGGAAAGAATACACCACTTCCTGCAGAACATACAGCAGTTGATAAGTACTGGAAGACTGGAGATTTTTAAATTGAAGTAAATTACAAATTTATATAACTTTCTGACACCAGAGTGCCATTGGAGCTTATCCCTCAAGGTTTTCCAAGGCGATTGAGCCGTAGTCCGCGGGATACTTCGGCTATTAGCAACATGCTGGGTACGGTTCTACTTGTAGCTGAAAATGTGAAGAGAATCAGTCCCTTAGACTTAGGCAGGTGTGGTCCCCCTTTTCTGGTTGTTGTTCCTGTTTAGAGTTTTAGCAGAGCATAAAGCTGGTAGTCACATACAGGAACAGAAGGAAGCAGTTCTGGAAAAGTCCTTGGGTGCACTCACGCACATAGCCGGGCCCTGTGAAGAGCTTATTTAGGTCCTGTCTCTAGGATAGCAGCCTGGTCACTGACTAAAAGAAAAAAAGAAGAAGACCCCCTACCAGGAACTAACAGGAGTTTTATACAGGTTGCTGGAAATAGTCTCCTATTGGTGGATGATCACTTGAGTTACTCAACATCCTATATCATCATGTGCTTTTATCATCATATCATATGCTTTTTTTCCCCTGCACTTACTACTGCTTCAAGGCTTCACTTCCTGGATAACGTGGTGATGTCACTTCCTGGATAAAATGGTGATGTCACTTCCTAGATATCCTAGATAACCTGGTGATGTCACTTCCTGGATAACATTGTGATGTCACTTCCTGGATAATATGGTGATGTCACTTCCTGGATAAAATGGTGACGTCACTTCCTGGATAACATGGTGTTGTCACTTCCTGGATAACATGGTGATGTCACTTCCTGGATAACATGGTGATGTCACCACCTGACTTCCAGAGCTGTAGGGCTGTGGCTGCTGGAGAAGATGATGGCAGAGGGATGCTCAGTGTCCCTCCAGTGCCCTGTGTCCCTCAGTGTCCCCCTGCCATCATCCTCTCCAGCAGCCACAGCCCGCACAGCTCTGGAAGTCAGGTGGTGACATCACCATGTTATCCAGGAAGTGACATCACCATGTTATCCAGGAAGTGACATCCCCATGTTATCCAGGAAGTGACATCGCCATGTTATCCAGGAAGTGAAGCCTTGATGCAGCAGTAAGTGCAAGGGGAAAAAAGCACTTTATAAGCATTTCCCGTAATAAGTGTATATTGGGGATTTGTATTACTTGGGGGGGGGGGGGGGGGGGGGGGCAATACAATACTTTAATTAAGATTTTTGCTGGACTTCTCCTTTAATGTGAATACAGTCAATAGAGACATCTTGTGGCTAAAATGTGAAACTACAGTTTGGAAAAGTTTACAGAGAGGAACACTGCTGAAAACCATACCTTCATGCCGACTAACTTAGAGGGGACCCCAACAGTGGCACATGCGTTGTGGGACACTAGACAGGTCTATGGCATATCCTTCTCTATTATGTTTACAGCTATGGAGGTAATTGTTGAGGGCATCTTGTATGGGCTGCCCTTTAAACAAATACCATTGCAAAGAATAGTTCTTTCTCTGGAGGACTTAGCATAAGCAATTGTTAAACTTTTTTTTTTTCCACATAAACATACCAAGGTTTTGTGATTTATTGTGAAATTAAAATCTCCTGTACCTTCATTTATTGCACAAGCCGCAGATGCTCAGCCAATTACTGGCCTTAGAAAAGCAGTGTATAGTGCTGGCACCAGGAAGTGAAGCAGAGCCTAGACCAGGTGCCATGATAGTGGATGAGGGGGGAAGTACAGGCCTCTTTTTCACACAACCTGAACATATTTGTGTAAAAAAAAAATCACTTTACCAGACAACTTTTGCTAGTGGACGGCCCGCTAACTTAAATGGACATTGGGGGAGATTTATCAAACATGGTGTAAAGTGAAACTGGCTCAGTCGCCCCTAGCAACCAATCAGATTCCATCTTTCATTTTTCAAAGAGTCTGTGAGGAATGAAAGGTGGAATCTGATTGGTTGCTAGGGGCAACTGAGCCAGTTTCACTTTACACCATGTTTGATAAATCTCGTTTTAAACAGATTATGGAGGTGGACATTGGAGCTGCGGTCACTTACTGTAAGCTACATAAGGTTCTTATACAGGGACTATCCTGAATTAGAAAAGTAGCAGGAAGTGTACCATAGCGTACATTATAGATTTTTGTTGTAAAATCGCAAAAAAAGTAAAAAATAAAAAAAGGGCTGGGTTCACACTGCGTTTTTGTGTTCTGTAGTGTTCTGTGTTCTGGTCTGTTGCGCGTTTTGGAAAAAAAACGGATGGTAAAAACAGACGCAGTTGTATGCCATCAAGAGCCGTTTTCTATTTAATGACATTATTTAAAAAAAAAAAAAAAAAAAAAAGAGCGCTGCTTTAAAAAAAAGTAAAAAAATAAATAAAAATAGTGTTTACAAAAGAGTAGTTAACGTATGTTAAAATCATTTAAAAATGAGTCTGTAAAACGGACAGCAAAAACACAGTGTTAACCCAGCCTAAAAATCTGATGAAATCAGGGAGCTGAGGATGCTGTTCAGGTTTTCTTTGACCTTCTCACATGGCTGCCATATACTGTAAGGCTATGTTCACACAATGTGAACACCCGCCCGTTCCGTGTAAGTACCGGCCGGGTGATCTTTCTGTCCGCGGAGCTCTGATGCGGCCGCATCAGCGCGCGCCTGCATCAGAGCTTCCCATAGCCCACGGTGAAGCAAGCGGCCGGATCCCCACACCATAAGGTCAGTTTAAGAAATCACTTGGTTTCAACATTATCTATTGGAAATAACCATTTGGGTTATCCTCTCATCCTATCATCCTACAAATAGTAAATTTTGATGTTCTCATTAAAGGGGTACTCCAGCAAAAATAATTTTCTTTCAAATCATCCAGTTTTATAAAGTTATATAGATTTGTAGTTTAGTTCTATTTAAAAATCTCCCGTCTTCCAGTACTTATCAGCTGCTGTATGTCCTGCAGGAAGTGGTGTATTCTTCCCAGTTTGACACAGTGCTCTCTGCTGCCACCTCTGTCCATGTCAGGAACTGTCCACAGCAGTAGCAAATCCCCATAGAAAACCTCTCCTGATCTGGACAGTTCCTGACATGGACAGAGGTGGCAGCAGAGAGCACTGTGTCAGACTGGGAAGAATACACCACTTCCTGCAAGACATATAGCAGCTGATAAGTGCTGAAAGACTGGAGATTTTTAAATAGAAGTAAACTACAAATCTATATAACTTTCTAAAACCATTTGATTTAAAAGAAAAATATGTTTTGCCTGAGTACCTGAGTATTTAACCTGTTTAAAGTTGTGCGTATCAAATATGAAACTTTGCCTTAATTTGTAATCTAATATTTAAAAAGGTAATATTAATATACTAAAATGATAAAGAAACTCGCTCCTGTCTGTGACCTTTTTCTCCACCAGATGGCAGTGTTGACAAGACTTTAACCAGTCCCTCTCTAGTTATCCAGCCTTCGACTATGCCGAAAAATGCAGTTGATGGTGAAAATTCACGAGCCTTGTAAAAAGCCTGAGTTCACTTGTAGTATTTGGGTAGTATGTTTAGCCAAACCCAGGAGTGGAACCACACTATTTTTTTCTGTATTTTGCACCCAGTCTGGGTTTTGGCTAAAGAGGCTAACCAAATGACGTCAAGAAGAAGGATGAAACCTGCCATCATTTTGCAGGTATTCTGCAGACATACAGCAAAATCCACACCTGAGAAATTTACTATTGTAAATATACCAACATTTAGGCACAAATGTTTGCCAAAAACTGGCACATACCATAATTTATTCTGGGTTTTACAAGTTTTTTGTTTTTTTTTAAACATTTCTTCTATTGGGTCTCACAAAAGTGGCCTGGTTTCTGTATATAAGGGAAATGGGTTCGGCAAATGGGAGCTTGGCCTGTATGCGCTAAAGGTGTGACTACCCGACACGTGTGAGTCAGACGCAGTCACCGGAGGCCCCTCTGACTCTAATATCTTGCCTGGAGAAGAGGAGCGCCCACCGCACTGGTATGCGTGGGTGGGTGTTGGTTTGCCTTTCCCAGCTTGCTATCGCCCTAGACAAAAAACAACATTTCTTTACACTTTTGGATTGATGGTTCCCAGCTCTTCCCCAGTACCCCTGTGGCGGTGTATACTGGGGTAATATTCGGAGGGGTTAGTAGTAATTTTTTGGGCTAGCACTAAGTTCCAGTAAAGTAATGGATCCTGTCTCTTAAACAGCTTTCACTACTAAACCTTTAGGGTCAGTTCACACGTACAGACTCGCAGCGTAAATCTTGCTGCGAGTCTGTCAGGTCCTGGCAGTTCCCTGTCACTACAGGGCAACACACTGATTGGCGGGGCGGGAGAGCAGTACGCCAGGACCCCGTGCAGCAAGGACAGGTAATGTATACAGAGCGGGAGCCGGGCGGCAGCAGAAGGGGTTAAGGGGCCGGCAGAACTACATACACGCTGCGGTCATTCAGCCAGCTGCGAGTATGTAGTGACAGGGAACTGCCAGGACCTGACAGACTCGCAGCGAGATTTACGCTGCGAGTCTGTACGTGTGAACTGACTCTTAAAGTGAGTAGAAATAAGAATACATCAGAGAAAATTTTTATTGAAATAACAACGTTCCCACACCCATCACCGACCATTTTATATTTTTAAAAAATCATAATAACGGTCATTCACACAGTCCATCAGATCCTACAAAGTCCTCAGGATACAAGTACTGTATCTGAAAAAAAAAAAAACATTAATAAATGGAGGGCGCACTTCCCTGCTGTGCTAGTGGCTACCACATGTGGTCATGAACTGCAAGGGGGACCTACAGTAAAGTACTTTCCAAGTGGCTAAGGAAAAGCACCCACAAAGTGCTTAAAGCCTGTTTTTTCACATTGTGTTTTTAACTTTAACGCAGTATGGCAACCCAGCCCAACACTTACCCCTCAATGTGGGAACCAGTCCAACAATTACCCCTTAATGCGACAACCCAGCCCAACACTTACCCCTCAGTGTGGGGACTCAGCCTAACACTTACCCCTCAATGTGGGAACACACCCCAACACTTACCCCTCAATGTGGGAACACCCCCCAACACTTATCCCTCAATGTGGGAGCCCAACCCAACACTTATCCCTCAATGTGGGAGCCCAACCCAACACTTACCCCTCAGTTTGGGAACCCAACCCAACACTTACTCCTCAATGTGGGAACAGATCCCAACACTTACTTCTCAATGTGGAAACCCAGCAAAACACTTACCCCTCAATGTGGGAACCCAGCCCAACACTTACCCCTCAATGTTGGAACAGATCCCAACACGTACTCCTCAATGTGAAAACCCTGCACAACAGTTACCCCTCAATATGGGAACACAGGCCAACACTTTAACCTCAATGTGGAAACCCAACCCTAACACCTCTCTGCTCCTGGGGGTGTCAGTTATGGATGTCAGAATGAACTCCAATTACAGGTCTGCTCTTAGAGTGTATTCACACCCAGCAGATTTCCTGCAGAAATATCAGCCCTGTTTTATTCGTAGCTGTGCTCCCAAGATTTTTTTGTTTACTGCATGTCTCTACCTTACTGTATAAGTTTGAATAGAGATCTATAAGATTAAGGAATGAGACAGCCCCATAGACTTACATTATGTGGCTGTCTTGGTCACATGGCAGGATGCTGGGAGAGAATCCAGCGAACCAGGGCACAGCAACCCAGGAGGCCTAAGGTTGGGAGCACTACTCGGGCACTCGGTCATGGTGAGCCAAGAGTGGGACCACCTGGCCACCCCTTGATACACTGGCTTGGCACCACCACAGTACTAGGAGTTGTAGTTGCTGCAGTTGGGTAGAGAAGTTAGTGTTGTACGTAATGCAGTATAGAAGACACACTTCGGTTCTTAAAGAGGATGTACCATCAGGTACATCCTCTTTAATATGACCCACGGATAGAACAGCGCTGTCACAGGGAAGCCACGGTCCGTCTTTTGAACTGCGGCCTGGTTCCTGTGTACGATGCCGTTCTATCCACAGGTACCGGTCCAGGGCTGAAGCACTGGAGGCAGGAAACCCCCACCCCTCTATGATGCGGCTCCTTTAGAATCAATGAAGCCGGCTTATTAAGGGGAGGGAATTCGCCCCCACTGGGGGTGGGCCGGCCCACCTCCAGTGCTTCAGCCCAGGCCCGATACCCGTGGATAGAATGTCGCTGTACATGGGAACCGGGCCGCGGTTCACAGAACAGACCGCGGCACCGGCTTCCCCGTTACGGCGCCGTTCTGTCCGTGGGTCATATTAAAAATTACTTTAACGATTTAACTTAAAAACAGTTAAACCGTTTACAGAAAAACTTGGTAAACAGTACAATTAATGTGGTTCTTGCACAGTAGTGTGAACAGTACAATAGATGCATGACTTGTTATCCAAGATCCCTTTGATCTGTAGCGGGCTTGAATATGCAGTTTAGTTAAAGTGCAATGGAATGCTTTTAGGTATAGGTAATAAGATTAACTTGATTTTAGCTTGGTTTAGGGTGGTTACTCAAGGGAAGGGGCTTATCCAGACCTGAAGGTGCTCAGCAAGAGGGACTCTGACCATTTTGGGGTAGGTGATAAAAAAATACCTGGGTTGAATGTCTGACTTCGCTATTTTGTGGGCACTGAGTGACACACGATCAGGGAGGCAGGCCCCCAAACCTTGGTGAGCTAGTTATCCGAGCCACCCTCTAGCTACACTAGTGTCTTGTATTAGAGTCTCAGCTTTAATAGTTCACTTAGCTAACTGCTGGCTTCACTCGACTTGACTGTAGACAAATCCTCCATATTTCTCCTCTGATAGTCCCCCTGGATAAGTTGTCCCTACCCCTTTCAATCCCCAAAAGGTGTTCTAGCCAGACATGGCTAGCTCTGGAGCTCTTTTGTAATCTCTAGATAACTCACTCTCTGGATACCTGACTAGTCTCTACTCTCTTCTCCTCAGACTAGGCAGTTCTGCAGACTAACTACAGACTAACTGAAACTACTTCTTCTCTTACATCCCCAGGGACCTCAAGGATTGACCCCAAAACCCACCCTGTGACTATACCTGGAGCCTCTGATTGGCTGTGTGTGAGGAGAGGGTGTTGTGTGAGGTGTGAGGATTGGATCTTGGATAGCACAACTGCATTGCACTCCCTTCTCTTTTATGACCTGCTCCCCTCTCGCACCATCATTGCACAATACGGAATGCCACAACCTTAATGCCCTGAAATGTAAGCATGGATGTCCACAACTCGGTCAGGCAAACAGGACAAAGACAAACCCCTTAGTTCTCCTGATTACTGGATACACATGGTAAGGATCCAGGGCCATAGAAGCATGGATAACTTGTGCATCTCTAATAAATGTTTCGTACAAACAAAGAAAGCAATGGTTTTATATAAAATAGTTTTTCACGAATACCCCTTTAAGATCCTGTATCCAATCTCTTACCACTACAGTCTGTTACAGTCTCGTCCACTGATCCAACTGGCCGGGGGACGTTACTGACAAAGATTATGGTGAAATGAAACGTGGATGTGCAGGTGTTCTGTATAAGTGGGAGATGAGGGATTATTTCAGGGATGGGGAACCCTGGCTCTCCAGCTGTTGCAAAACTACAACTCCCATCATGCCTGGACAGTCAGTATAGCGGTATTTGTATGATCACCTGTGGAGGGAGTAATGGCTCCCACAGGATCAGAGAATGTGCTAACCCCTCAAGCCACCTAAAGAGGACGTAGGGTCAGTCCAAAGAAATGGAACCCCTAGATCTCTTCCTTATTATGCCCCCTTGTCCCCTAGATAGGTGAGTTAGATAGACTTTATATAGATCTGTCCACGCTCCCCGGTATTCTTCTTTCTTCTACCGCTGAAGCTCCTACACTCGTCTTTGAAGTGACAGGCCGCTCAGCCAATCATTGGCTTTAACGCTGTCCCTTCTCAGCCAGTGATTGGCTGTGCCGCCTGCCACATCAGAAATCCTGAGGTTCCAGAGGCGGCTGCAGAGAACGGGGAGAAGTGAGGAGTTTGGAGAGGTAACAGAAATTCTTTATTATATACACAGCAAGGGCTGCACGGACACTGCTATTGATATATATACATATTTTTTTACATACAACCCTTGCTGCTGATTATTAAGCCGTGTAATAGGTTCTGTTAAGTACTTTTTGGACCGAAATTTTAAATTTTGTTTATTGAACAAAATAAATAAAAATAATAACATTAGAAAAACATGGCCCCTATCTTCCAGAGACAGCAACACTGTCTCCAGGTCAGGTGTGGTTTGCAGTTAAGCTCCATTCACTTCAGACCTGCACCCAAACTGGAGACAAGAGTGGTGCTGTCTCTGGAAGAAAGTGACCATGATTTTCTAATACTGGATAACCCCTTTAAGTGTTGAAAGTTAACCAAGTCTAAGTTCAATTGTCCAGTCCCGTTACTCTTAAAGTGACTCTGTACCCACAATCTGATCCCCCCAAACCACTTGTACCTACGGATAGCTGCTTTTAATCCAAGATCTGTCCTGGGGTCCATTCAGCAGGTGATGCAGTTATTGTCCTAAAAAACAACTTTTAAACTGGCAGCCCTGTGTCAAACGGCCGTGGCTTGGAGTATCTGTGCCCTAACTTTGCACCACCCTTCTGTCCCTCCGCTCCACCCTCTTTATCATTAGGAATGCCCGTAAAACAGTTTCTCCTGTCTGAACATTGTACAGGTGCCTTACCGATCCAGCCCATGTGCCATGCTGGCACAAGTGATGAATAGGAGACAATCTGCCTGGACCATTCCTAATGATGAGGAGGGTGGGTAGGAGGGTGTGCCAGCCTAATGCATACACAATCTGGGCCACGACCATTTGACACAGGGCTTCCAGTTTAAAAGTTGTTTTTTAGGACAATAACTGCATCACCTGCCGAACGGACCCCAGGACAGATCTTGGAGTAAAAGCAGCTATCCGAAGTGGTTTGGGGGGGACAGATTGTGGGTACAGAGTCGCTTTAAGTCTCCAGAAGTATCCGACCACTTGAAATTCTAAGACATCGGCAAGCAGGGACAATTCTATCACTTTGTCTGACACTTGACTACGTCCCTGGTCTTCTAGAATTCGCAGACAAGGAACGTCTGGTGTGTAATGAAATCCGACCTCGGTTATGAGGATAAATGAATTGGAAAGGGGGGGGGGGGGTGTTTGCTTTGTCTCACAAATAACTTGATAACACTTCATATTTTTTCCAAATTAACCTTGAATCCAATGCCTTCCTGAGCCGGATTGCGTTACAAGGAGTTTAATTGCTCGCCTAATGCAATACGCTGTTGGATTCATGTCATGTGCAGCTAAGCAGTTACAGAACATAGGACGGAGACTTTACAGTTATAGATTGTGCTGGCAAGAAGTTTTAATAAAACCATTGGCAATAGCCCATGAGATCGGTGCCAATTTATTACATCGTGCTCTAATCATGAATAATGTTTATCTGCATTGTAATCCCGTTCTTATTTCTCCTGTATATTGCCTGCTTCAAGGATGTGGCTATTGGCCGAGAAGACATTTTATTACTTTGAGTGACAGTGTTTATGTCTGTTTGCAGTTTGCATAAAAGCCCCATTTTAATTGCAATATAAAACAGCCAGTGATATGTCTAGAAATCCTTCTGTATTTAAAGCAAAATGCTCTCTCATTTCACGACAGATATTTTCCACTTGAAATGTAAATTAAAGGGGGAGGGGGGTCTACAGACTACTTGTCCAGATATTGTACTTTAAGTGATGGGTGTAGAAAAATATAATACAGAATAAGGCCTTGTAGTAGTTAGATTTTACCTATTGATGTTAAAGCAAAAATACAGTGGGCGGGAATCGCACTCCTGGACCCATTCAGGCAGTGTTCATATCTCTCCTCCCACATGATTTACAAAGACAGAAAAACACCAAAAAGGCGCACACCCACAAATGTGGAACAAATCTATATTCAAAAAAATATCTTTATTCTCATATGTAATAAGGAAAACACAACCACAGATAGACAATACATTTAAAAACACCTAAAAACCCAATGAGGGTAAACTATTTACACAGGAAAAACACATATGATATATGCGTTATTTCCAACGCAGCCCCTCAAAAAAGAAATGTGTCCAGGCCCTGTATCCTATGCCTAGGAAAGCATTGCATATGCTGGTATCACTGGATGATGTCCAATTAAAGTGCAGGTGCTCATATAAATATGTACATACCAATAAATAAGTAA
The DNA here is from genome assembly GCF_027789765.1 of Dendropsophus ebraccatus. Classification (NCBI taxonomy): domain Eukaryota; kingdom Metazoa; phylum Chordata; class Amphibia; order Anura; family Hylidae; genus Dendropsophus; species Dendropsophus ebraccatus. The sequence goes on along the minus strand of NC_091467.1, from coordinate 14,820,639 downwards.
ATACGATCCTCAGTAGAAAAATATACTATACTGGGTTGCATAAATATACACCAGAACACCTATATGCACAACAAAACATCAAAACATAAAGGACATCCAAAAAATCACATGTCATTCAGGGCTCTGGAGAGAGGGGGGCTCCGGACAGCAGACCCCACGCGTATCGTCACATCACGTGACTTCGTCAGACCCCTGAGTGTAGATGTCATCGGTGACTGCTAATGGAGGAGAAGAGGTGGACATACTGGAATAGAGGTTGAGGATCACTGGTTTTAGGTGGGAAATGTGGAAGGAATTCGGTATCTGCATGGTAGGAGGCAGATAGAGTTTGAAGGAAACCGGGTTGATGCGCTTCAGGACCTTAAATGGTCCAAGAAACCGTGGGCCCAACTTGTAACTTGAGATCTTCAGGCACATATGTTAGGAAAACTCTGCCCACAGAAGCAGACTTGACCAATTGCCCTGGCAGTTAGAGACAAAATGACAGAGATAATTTCCCAGGACCTGATAGACTCTATTGACTTGCCTATTGGTCTCAGGGGGATAGGCCAAAGAAAAGTCTATCTTCACCTGGAGTTTGGAGCAGAGAGCATGCCAAAACCTGGAAACAAATTGAGGTCCCCTAACAGAAATGATATGTTTGGGGGCCAATGCAACCAGAAGACGTGCTAGAGAAAAAGGCTGGCAAGATGAGGGGCCAAAGGCAAGCCAGGAAGAGGCACAAAATGGGATATCTCGGAGAATCGGTCAGTAACCACCCAGATGAAGGTGTTGCCAGCCAAAGGAGGAAGGTCGGTGACAAGTCCATGGCAATATGAGCCCAATGGCTATCTGGAATGGGCAAATGCTAGAGCAGACCATCTGGTTTTAAATGAGAAGTCTTTTTTGGGTACAGGTGGTTCAAGAAGCCACACAATCCTTAACACCCTTGGAAAGACTCAGCCAATAGTAATGACGAAAGATCAACTTCCCTGGTCTTATGAACTCCAGGATGCCCAGCGACCAAGGAACCATGACCCCATTTCAGAATCCTCCTTTTGAGCGCTTGGCACACATAAGTCTTGCCAGGTGGGACATTC